>NW_028222857.1:0-25000 GCF_056783735.1 Eptatretus burgeri | reverse complement strand
GGGCCTAGATTCTCCGGTGTTACCAAAGAAGTTCTCCCCAATTTGCAAACCAAGTGAAAGGGAGAAGATTATATTGTTCCGTAGTTAACTATCATACTGTTACAAATTCGCGCCCGCCGGCGTGCGATCGGCCGCGTACCTCTAATCGCAACCGTGTCGCCCACCGGACGGACAATTCAGTCGTGACTTTCCGGAGCCAACGCCGGAACCCTGTCACGGGTGGGTCTTCAACCCCACCACGGCCGTGCCAATTGTCCACCCGCGCAAGATAGGGTCACTCGCCGAATTCGATATACCTAAGTACCTGCGCGGGGAGCTGACCGGGCAGCCGTACCTCGACGCAGGTCGGCTTGGGACACGAACCGCTTCAACGGTCCGTTCCGTTCTGCAGTGATAACCGAGTGGGTATTATCGCCGACTTCGCCGGATCCGATTCTATTTAACGGGTGTTTGAAACCCCACTATTTATTCCACGATGCAAGATGGCATTTTCAATTGGGGAAAGAGGATGCTACGAACGGGATACATTCAAACAAAGCACATTTATTTTTCACATACACATATACAGTCAATCATGCAGGCAAACAAAAGCAATTACGTGGCGTATGCAAAGGAAAAGCACTACGACCGAATATAATTAATAAATGTACAGTCACTTAGGCAGTTTTTACTTGTCAGGACACGGCGCCACAAGATTCACTCAAAAGGAAGGAAAGGACCACTCTCACAGACGAGAGTGGCAGACAGGGTCCGTGGACCTTTATAGTGCGTGAGCCTTGGTTGACCGAATGGGCTCGCGAGACCGATGCGGCTTACCCGCACCCTCGTGGTGCGACGATGGGCAGGTCGCGACGTCTGCTCTCCACGGCCACCAGGACAGCCGCGCCTGATTGCGGCCTTGTGACGATGGGCAGGTCGTGACGTCCGTTTCCCACGGCCACTAGGACAGCCGCGCCTAATTGCGGCCTTGCGACGGCGAGGTTGTCCGGGCCCCGGCTGGCAACGCGGTTGAGAGAAACGAACGGGTCTTTTAGTGCTCTGTCAGAGTTGATGCCCTATAAGAGTTGATGCTCTATAAGAGTCGAATGCTCCAAGACCCCGTCCGTTCCTCAGCGATGCGCGAACCGCGCCGAGGTCCGATCACCTCGGACTGCCTTGACGCTGGCAAGCTCTCCCCGGCTGTGGTCTCCACGCAGCTCCTTGGCTTTCTCCGACCGACTCTCTCCAGACTTCGGGCTCCACTCGGCTCTCCGACCCATCCAGACTGCCTCGAAGCTCCGTTCTTGGTCGAGATCACCGGCCCTCTGGATCCGATTCTCCGAGACGAAGCTTCCACACAAAGCGGACGTGGTAGAAATCAACACCCTTCGACCCCCACAGGCCCCGCCCCTTTCTCTCATGTGATCCGTTTTTCGAGGCGAAGCTTCCACACAAAGCGGACGTGGTAGAAATCACCAGACTTGCGCTGCACGGCGAGAGAACCTTTGCCTCTCCCTGCAGCGATGCCGTTTGATCGGATCCCACCGCTGCTGGCGCAAAGATGGCGTCGTTTCGGGAACGAAGGTGAGGCGATGTTCATGGCGTGGAGATGTTGACGGTTGCCGGCGGAGTGGTGAGGATGGCGTGGTTGTTGAGAGGCAGGTGTGGTTGTGGTTAGTGTTGTGGTTAAGGGGAGCGATGTTGGTTGTTGTAATGATGGTGGAGATGTGGTTGGTTCAAAATAACGATAGAAAAAGAAAAAGCTACCTCAAAGGGTCACAGCCCGGTGAACACGAATAAATCCCATTAAACAACGGTGGGGAAATCTAACATCTGAACACAGACTTATCGATCTCACTGAACTAAGGAACCTTTATGGTGTTCTGCAAATTTCCACAGCAGTAACAATACTACATATATTTATTTATAAACCAACTTTCAGTATGCAATGATTTATTAAGTATATTTTTGAGTAACAAACACAACAGATGTGTTCATATTTCCTTTAACTAAGCATGGACGAACAACATGATCTCTTACCAGGCCCAGATGGACTTGGGCCAGGATGGGGATTATATTGTTTCGGAAATGGCCCTTAATATGCAACTAAATATAGGATTAGCTCAGATCCCCCATTAAATGCATGTTTAGTCAGGTTGTCGGTAAAATGGACGTTATCTGTGTCGGGAGGTGTAGGATGCATGTTTATTGTTTGTACAGTGGTGGATCGAGAGCTCCCTCTTCTTCCTCCCCTCTCCGGACGATAGGCCCCGCCGAGTCGGCTGAGGGGGTGTGGCCTGGAGAGGGAGGTGGAGCTAAGGGGAGGAGTTTGGTCGGCTTTGCTGAGCGAGGTGTGCTCGTGTTTTGAAGTGAGCGGAAAAAGGAGAAACTGTGAGAGAAAAGGAGTTTGTCGGCTTCGGCGAGAGAGGCGAGCTCGTGTCTCGAAGGAGCGAACGAAAGAGAAACGTGAGAGAAAAGGAGTTCTCAGTTTGGAAAACGGTCGGGTTTTCGAGGCGCGCTCGTGGCTTCGAAGCGAGCGAACAAAGGAGGCACAGTGTTGGATCTGCCGGGAGAGACGCTGAACCTGCCTGCATGTCGAGGATTCTGCCGTGAGAGAGACGGCAACCGGCTTTGAGAGTCGAGCGTGGAAAAGGAAAGAAAAGCTGATTGAACAGAGAGAGAAACTGAGAGGACGGAGTTGGGAAGTCAGGCTTCGAGGCGGGAAGGTAGGAGAGGAGACGACGGAGCCTCTGACGGTCCCTGCTCACACCAACGGCTCGACACGTTTGCCGATCTGCTTGCCGGAGTCCGGCACCTCGATTTGGGCCTTGTCTGGTGAACAGGCCAGTCCTGGATTTGTGTGCTGGACCTTGAGAGAGATCGACTGAGGCCCATCGTTGATCTGACGGTCTTGTGCCGTCGACATTGTGCGGGGCCGGAACGCGCTGAGGGCGTGCGCACGCGCTGCCTTGAGAAGGAAGAGTACGGCACCGCCATCTTGTCACGCGGCGCGTTCGAGCTGGGGCTCGAATCCGTGGACATCCGCCTGTTGCGAGCGATATTCGTGCTTTTGACACTGTCCTCTCGTCCATGAGACATCACCAAGTACTCTGTCTTGCATGCATGCTGTCTGTCTTTGTCTGCACGTGTTGTTTAAGGCATATCTCGGCTGGGACCCCCTCAAAACCTGTAGTCCATGGTTCCCTTGTTAAGAACGGGTTGAGGATTGTTAATAAAACCATTGTCATGAATGCTTTGCTTGTGCTGTGTTCCCCGATGTTCCCCAATAAATCTGGTTGATTCGGGTATGAAGTTACACCTTGAATCACTTCGTGTCACGCCAATAGATCCACCCGATTCGTTAAAAAAAAACTGCTGAGGACTGTGATTGCCGACACACCTCGAATCCCGACACCGCAGAAGCCATTAACAATTGGTGCCCGGAGTGGATTGAGAATCCCTCAGTCGTGGATCCACAACAATTGGTGTCAGGAGTGGGATATTTGGACTAGTGGTGCATTTCACACCCCGGACATTGGTTACGAAAAAAAAATTTGATTTGATTTTATGCTTGAGCGGATCGGGTGAGGAACTTGGAAATTGTAAAGAAAATGGAGTCGCAAAATGGCGGCGCGGCTCCATCTCGGCACGACACGAAGTGGGAGTGGGCTAATAATAGCGCAACGAGCCGCACGGCATGAAGGAAACGCTCCCGCCCACCGGTTCAGGCCATGTGGACACGGTATACGCCATGGCAGACGAATCATGACGCCAATGCATACATTGGCGAGCTTCAGACATGATTGTCGGATGCCTTGGAGGTGTGGTGATGACTATATAGAGGAATTGCAAATTGAATTGGACGAGGCACAACGGCACGCAGACGAGGTTCATGAGGATTATGTGCACAGGGAGTCACAACAATTGGCCGATGCACAGGAGCGAGTTCAGGGGCTGGAGGAGGACTTACCCAACACAGGCGTGGAACTACGTGGAGAATGGATTAAAGTAGAGTGGATTACCCATGATTTTATGGGAAGGTTAAGACAGGTCGAGGAACTACAGGAAGAAATGAGGAAAGTAGAGGGGAGTACCCATAAGTTGGAACAAGAGAAGAGTGAACTGAACAAAAGAATAGAGGAGGAGCAAATTAGTAATTCTCTGGATAGGAAGAACTTGGAGGAAGAATGGAAAAAAAAGCTAGAAAAAGATAAATGTGAACACGATTTGGAATTGAAACATCTGAAGAAAGAGCTGTAAGATCACGCAATCAGATAAGAGAAAGCCTAGAACAGAAGATAAAAAGAAGAGAAATATCTGAAGCAAGGGAAGGAAGAATTGTTGGAAAAGTCAAGACAGTTCAAAGAACTACAGGGAGAAATGAGGGAAGTAGAGTGGGAGTACCCATGAGTTGGAACAAGAGCGAACTGAACGAAAGAATAGAGGAGCAAATTAGTAACTCCCGGGATAGGGAGAACTTGGAAGAGAATGGAAAACAAAGCTGGAAAATAAAAAACGGGAAAAAACAAAGCTGGAAAAGAAAAAAACGGGAAAAAACAAAGCTGGAAGAGGAAAAACGGAAACACGATTTGAAATTGCAACAACTGAGGAAAAAGGTAAGATCAGGCGATCAGATAAGAGGAAGCTTAGAACAGAAGATAAAAAGAGGAGAGAAATATCTCAAAAAAACTAAAGGAATACGGTTAGCGAATGGACGAAATGAAGGAGGAAGCATGCAAAAGAGGTGAGGAAATGGGAAAGGAATTAGAAAAAAAAGCTTCTGAGTTACGGAAACACCAAAACAAAGAGACGGAATTACAAAACGAGCTGAGGATGTTAAGAGAGGAAAGAAAGAGAACAGAGAAAGTAACGTTAAGGAACCACACTTTGCAGATCGAACAGTAAGAAGCCAAGGCCAGATTAAAGAATGAGATGCAAGAAAGAGTAAAGGAACAACGAATGAGACAGGAAAAGGAAATCAACCAAGTGAAAGAAACAACGAGATTGGAGAAGGAAGAACATGAGAGACAGTGGGAGAGTAAACAAGAAAGAGTAGTGAAAGAACAACGAATGAAGCAGGAAAGGGAGATCAATAAATTGAAGGAAACAACGAGATTGGAGAATGAGGAACATGAGAGACAGTGGGATAGAAAACAAAAAGAACATGGATTTGAAATTGAACAACTAAAGGAAAAAGCAAGGTTGGAATATGAGGAGATAGTGAAAGAACAACGAATGAAGCAGGAAAGGGAAATCCACGAGGAACAAAAGGTTCACACACATGACGTCAGAGGTCACATGGTTTGGCAGGCATATTGGATTTACCCTAAAACCTGTAAAAATCTTCTTCTCCAGAATGGCTGGACAGATCGAGGGAGTAATAAAGTTTTTAAAGGAGTAATAGATCGGTCACATGGTTTGGCAGCCATATTGTATTCAAGAAAAATATTAAATAATCTTTTCTATAACTCGCGAAAACATTATTAAATAATGTTTTCTGCAACAATTACTTGCGACGTAATTGTTCATTGTCTACCAATGTTTTTATAATTCACATTCGAGTACACAAATGTTTTTATCAATGTCGTTGTCCCCCATTTGGTGTATGTATTATCTCCGCCATTATCTTTCCACCAGTGTACCTAAGAAAAAAGTGTACCTTTTAACACTCTATTTGTTCTTGTTTCCAGGATTAACGTCGTCCTGGAACAAGTACTTCAACCATGCCGCCGCTCAACAGGGAAAGATGGAAATCGTCATGAATTGCCAAATCGTCAGGTTAATTGTTGTGAGCCTCAACCTCATCATGCAGGTGTGCAAGTGATACAAGCTCACTGGATATGGTTCACAATCTTTTGTGATGTATTGTTTTTGATGTATTGTTTGTAAGATGTATTGTTTGATGCTCTTTGTGCTGCAGATCAGAAATGGCTCCCGGAGTCAACAAGATTGCAACAAGTGCTGTAAGTTAAAGCTTCTGGAATTGAGATCTGGAACATTGCACGAAAATACCACTTACAGTAAAAAAAAAAAATAGATTAAGTTAACTTAAGGAATTTAACTCCACCTCGTGATCATTTTGTTCACTTATTCACAGACTGTATGAAGAAACACAAAATGAAGAGAACCAGAATCACCGGGAGACGGGACGATGGGGTCCCGGTCGTGGATGCTGTTGCGCCAATCATGGAATTGCAACAGTATCACACATCGTTTTCATCAGCTCTGCGGAATCAGACGGACATGTGGCAGAGTGGTGATGTTTTATCCACAGGGATGCAGATTGATTTCAGATCATATGAAATCAGAGCAGAGGCCAGAGAGAATGTGTCTCTTTGGTCTCATGGAATGGAGAAGGAAAATCTGGAGTTTTGTACCATCCTCAATGTGATGTCTCGATTGTTGACGATGAACAATCAGCAAGTGGTCATCACGGTTCATGCATCCCGACGTGTAAACACCTGGCGGTGTATGATTGAATCGGTATCGGAGGGAATCGGAATATGCAACCCACGAGGAATGCCTGCACAGTGTGAACTTGGACAGTTAGCCTACAGGAATGCTCTGAGCCCACCTGGACCAACTAAAGACATCCCGACATATAATATTTCTTCCTCGGTCCCTAAGCCACAGAGACATTCTGATGCCTACAACCGTCTGGCATTACTCGTGTCTCAAAATGTTTTGGAACAAAGCGACATCTCTTCTTCAGTTGAGATCCTGAGAGAGTCCCTTCAAAACATTCAAAGCTTTTGCAAAGTATCAGTGAAAAGATCTTGTGCACCCGTAAGGATACCAAGTGGGGTGATGACTCCTTCCATAACCACCAACATGAAAAGCCCCCCAAATGGAAGATCTCATATACCAGGGGAGGTGATGACTCCTTCCAAAACTACCAACACGAAAAGCCCCCCAAATGGAAGATCTCGTATACCAGTGAAGATACCAGGGGTGGTGATGACTCCTTCCAAAACTACAAACATGAAAAGCCCCCCAAGTGGAAGATCTCGTATACCAGTGAAGATACCAGGGGTGGTGATGACTCCTTCCAAAACTACAAACATGAAAAGCCCCCCAAGTGGAAGATCTCGGATACCCATTAAGATACCAATGGGGGGAGGGGAGGAGAGGTGATGACTCCTTCCAAACCATCAACCAAAAAATGTTGCACAGTTACCAGGAAGGAATAGGCCTCTTCACAACCCGGGACCGTTGAAATATAATAGAATTGGGCTCAAGTTTACAGCAGAGAAGATTACATTACAAGATTACAGAGAAGATTACAAGATAGTGGGTGAACAAGAAGAAGATGAAGAAAGTACGACAGGAGTTGGATTCCCGAGAAAAGCCGCTGAGATGACAGAAAATATTTTGGGTTCAAAAAAGTGTGACTGAACTACAGACCCCAAACAACATGTCATGATGACTGCAGTGAAATTCTTCGGTAGATTTTGGCACCTGATCCGAATCTGAACCCAAACCCTAAACTCGTTCCTTCCCATAACTGCCCCACACCTGTCCCCTTCTGAACGGAAAACTCCCTCCAGTGTGTAAGGTTCTCTCTCCAGGTGAAGAAATGTCTCACAATCTCTCCTTACTTCTCAGGTACTTCCAATAATTGTCTCCATTCTGCTGACGGTGAATGCCGATAATAAAAACTTACTTTCCTGTCTGTTCTTTTCCAGATAGTGCTTTGAGGACCATCATGATGCAGGCTGACGGCCTTCAGAGAAATTTCTCCTCAATACGACCTCTTTCCCCTCTCAAATGTCTGGCAATCTTGCCCTTCTCTCCAGGTGATTCCCAGAAATGACTGACTCCATGACTGCTGACCCAGAACTCCAATCATCAAAACCTCTTACTTTCTTATCTGCTCTTCTTTTTCTGCTCTTTTCGAGATATTTATTTGAGGGCTGGGTTTATGTTTTGGATTCAATTTTTCAGATTTTTTTCTGCCCTCTCGTACCTGAGATTTCCCAGTCATTGTGTCGTAGTTCAGTCAGCCGTCCTCCCATTCTGGTTCAGGAGGTCACGGCTCAAGCCGATGAAGCCTTTGTTGACCCTGTGTGAAGCGGGGCCATCGCCGTCAAATATAAAACACACAGGAAATGGCGCAAAGTGCTGAGGCACGGCGGTGATGGACATGGTTAACCCCCGACCAGGCAAAGATCCCCGGGGGGTTAACGCTTTACAGATAACCTGGGGTTTTGAGGACTCCAAGGAAAGCTGCAGTTTTTTTTGAAGATTTTTTTTTTTTTTTGAAGATGTATTTTTTTAACAAAGGCATATTTCTTCTAAAAATAATAAAAGTATTTCTTCAGAGTAGATCAATCCAGTTTTAGTCTTAAAATATTGCAAAAGTTTCCAATTTGATATGTACCTCAGGGTATTGCAATGAAATGATTGAAACCTCTTGACTGCCCGCTCTCCTGCTCCCTCTGAACTTCCCACTCATCCTACCCCTTCTCGGTTTCCCCTTCGTCCTGCCCCTCTCAGCTTGCACCTCATTCCACCCCTATCAGCATCCTCTTCATCCTGCCCCCCTCCCATCTTCCCTCTTATCCTGCCCTCTGCCATCTCCCCCCCCCCCGATCCCTTGTCCCCTCCCATCTTATTTGTCCAGGATTTGGAGACAGAGGAAATACAGTAGCCAGCCAGGTTGTACAAGCTGCTCTCTTGGGCTTTGCTCAGAGGATCAGGAGGCAGCTCTCCAATCAAATAGCTGAATGTGTCCTCGTCACATTCATCTGGTGTCGTCGGTTTCTCTTTTGGAGTGTCGAGGAAATCTGCTAAAAATGACCGGTCATCTTCGAGTTAATTACCGGACGCGGCACGCTTCAGAAATTACGCCACCGTTATGAGCTTCAGAGCCTGTCGGCATTCCAGCGCGTTTGGGACAGGATTCTTGAATCGGACGCACCCAAACAGGTTCTCGAGGAAATTCTGCGTTAGTCTGGACGTGAGCACAAAGTGGTGTCCCCTGGCCAGCAGTTCTCTCTGAATGTCGAGCACAGACGAGGCCGATAATATGACGCCGGATTGCCACGGCTTCCACGATTTGCCACATTCTATCCCTCCGAATACCACCAGCGTCTCTTCAAGGTGCCGGATCGCCTTCTCGTAAGCACACGTATTCGCTTTTCTTAACGCGGTGGCGGGGTGACGGCTGGACATCAGGTCAAACCAGGTGTTCATAAAGTCCAAAAACCAGGCAGTCGTGAGCAACGCGTTGTCAAAACTTTCGTTTTCCACCAGGTAGTGCAGCCCAGCACTGACCGACTTACTGAAAAAATTCAATGCCTTTCCCACTTTCATTTTGTCGAAATCGGCGGTGTTCGACACCATTTCCATGCCGAGATTGGGCGTCAGTTTCAGATCGTCATTGACCTGAAATGTCACCAGTTCCTTGATTGCCCCCAGGCTGACGACATTTGAAGGCAGATCATGCCTGGAGACGATATCAGCACCGAGCTTGAATTCGTTCCCATTCACCAGACCTGCCTTGAAATTCTTGATCAGGTGCGGTACGTCGTACATGAAGTGTAGGAACCTGCCGTCAGCGCATGGGTGGGGAATTCGATTGACTGTCACTGCGTGCTTCAAACTAACCAGTCCGAAGTTCTTGAACATTACTCGATTGGCACTACCCATGTCACTGCGTTGACGGGGAGCCCAATGACATGAGCCCGCTGTACGATTTCAGTCACAAGTGGCTGGAAGTCGGCTCCGTTCACCAAATTGCCTGTAAAATGATAGGCAATTGTTTGCTTCCATCTGGAGGTGATGCCAGCCAGCATGAATACGAGGGCATGAGTTGCAGCACCACCATGTCCTGGCAAAGTTACATTTCTGCGCAAACTACTGGATGATCTGTCGAACTGCAATCCCACTTCAATTGTCATTTCATCCAGCGTTAGGCAGCACTCACGCTCCGGTTCCTTCATGGTAGCAACCTTCAGCTGGAGGAAGTCGAACACTGATAAAGAATACCAGGTTCCATCGCAATAACCTCCATCTTCCGTCGTAACGAACGAAGCGATGGCAGCGGCTGGTGTTGCGACAACAGGACTTCGTAGTCGGTACTGCCATATGCAAAGCGGAGTTGCAGAGCCTTCTTGTAGGTTTCTGCTGACCACTGAGTACCCCTTGTGCTGAGACGAGACAGCTTGTTGATCTGATCGAGGTTGAAAACTTTCTGGACAATCGCCTTTAGGGTGACGAGCTCCCTGGCTTGTTTGCGTTTGTCCCACTGTGCCTCATGTCACCGCCACTTGAGAGAGACCACTTTCGCCTCCACTGCTGCGATCTTGGCGTCGTAGTCAGGACCCTGGTCGGTTTCAGCCGGCGTTCCAGGGGCATCGGAGGCAAGGTCAACGAGTTGGACATCTTGGTTGTCGTCGTCATTCACAGGCATGTCTTGTTTTGTGTATGTGTGATCTGGGACGGGCTCCTTCTGTGGTGTCGTCTCGTCATGGGGTCGTTTCCTCGGCTTCCTTTTCGTGACAGGCACAATATGCGGGAAGACAGTCGGGACGGCATTGTGCTTGAGTGGTCTTGAACCATCAACCCTCCTGTTTTCATACTGACTGTCGTCGAAATGCTTCTGAAAAAACAAAAAAACGGAAAATTGAAGTACGTGTTGACACTCAGTTCGAAGTCAATGAAAGTTTCCAAATACGATTTGCAGTCGAGAACCCCGGGACGGGAAATTCCTGAGATTCCTGGTCAAAATGTGGAGACGATTTCCAAAGAAACCTCCGCCGGGAATCCCGGGGAAATATACATCAGATAAAGATTAGAAATGAAAAACATTTAGCATCTGCAGTCAACCAGCGACGTTGCAGTGCATTTTGTTCCACTTGACGACCGTCGTCAGTTGAAGGGATTGAATTTTACGGGAAAACTGCAAACACTATTTCCTAACCTAATATGGATAAAACCAATGTAAGAAAGTTACTTACGGCAAGTGGTGTGTATCGGATCGGATATATTGCAAATCTGGTGTTGACGACTTACGCATTAGTGAAATTTCGGCATCTCCACGGATTACGTCTCATTCTTTCGGATTTCGAGCTGTTTCAGCGCTCCGATCTGATCCGATCCGACAGGCATTCATTCAATCTGACTTTAACCTCGATACTCCGATCCGACGTCGGATGGGAACTGCAAACCGCCGCTACTTACCGCACAAAGGTAGGCATTGTCGTGTGGAGTCCAGTTCTCCCTTTTCACATTTACTGCCCAACGGCGACGTCTTTCCGGGTCCCTGGGGAAGCGGTGCATTTTCACACCTTGCCCGGGATGCACAGAACACCCGACTGCCACACAACACACCATTGTGTTATCAAAAAAGTCAAAATCTGACGAGAAAACGTGAAAAGACGGCGAAAACGATTCGAATTTTGCTCCAAGATTCACTCGCGTTGAGTTGGGCTGCAACATGGCGCCAGCAACGCACGTGACTGGGTATTGACCAATCAGAGCGCAGCATGATCGAGACAATAGTTGGCCAGACTCTTTATATACAGCACTGGGCAGCGCACCAACGCCCTGCACAGAGTATGGTTCCGATGGATGGATGGATGGATTAATAATTCATTGGTCGACACCAACAATGCCAGAGCTCCGCACCTCCACACCGAGCCTCGTCACACGAGATCCCAACGATTCTGACGACCTCGCGTTCCACGGTATCAAGAAGGGCGACCTCACGGTGGAACTTACTCAAACTGAAGTCCAAATTAATTAATGAACGTTGTGGGGAAAAATATTTCGGAGAAGTAAAAATAACTTTGCTCATAAAAGTTGTTTACCTCGCCAAATGTTGGTTTGAGTCCAGTTTGTGAGTGTCACGGTCGCGATTGGGTTCCAGTCGAGAATTTGGCGGGAAATGCAAAACGTGGTCCGGTATTTACTGATATTTCCGAAATCTACACAAACAACACTCAAGCCACAAATAAAATATCCACAAGTCACAGATTATATATATATATATATATATATATATATATATATATATATATATATATATATATATATATATATATATATATATATATATGTATATAAATAAATAAATATGTGTTTGTCCATAAACCCAGACAGAAAATACGTGAGAAAAAATAAAGGCCTCAAGCCTAATTAAACTTGAATTAAATAAAACGCGATATTTCCACACACGAACATGGCAAACCTGTCAAACCAAAAGGAAAACATGTTGTGAATCGTCTCCTCAACCAAACACGCATTAAAATGTCGACGAAATCAAAGAAATATCGTCACACAAAACCACGATGACGTGGACACCAAACCGTGACCTCAAAATGGGGTGGACGCACTCTTCTTCTTATTAATATTATTTTCTTCTTCTTCTTCTTCATGGCCGTCATCCTCTTCTTCATGCAATCATTAAATTCCTGTAAAACGGTTTAGATTTCGAATTCTATCGAACTGCATCGTTGATATACATTTTAATTTAATACATTCACCTGGTTTCACACTTTTGACTTCGTGGGACCCGAATCTTTTGTGGGAAAAAAATAACAAAAGCGGAATGCGGCTGCTTCTTCTTCTTATTCTTCGTCTTCTTCTTCTTCTTCTTCTTCTTCTTTTCTACCTCTTATTCTTCTTCTTCTTCCTCTTATTCTTCTTCTTCTTCATTATCAAAATCACTTGCACCACGTGGAATAAATTTTAAGTGATTCTTGAGATTTGAGAGATTGGATCAAAACGAGATCTGAAAAAGTTTCGGACGGATTCAGACTAAACTCGGTGGACGGACAAGTTGGGTTCGTGACAAGGACGGACTGATTCGATGTTCCGTGAAGGTCCGAATCCAGATCCGGCCCATCAGTGGGATTGGGATACCGAGCGGAAACTGTTCACCTGAGCAGAGGTGTGCGCTCTACCTGGAGGCGTCCTCGTTTATATATTTATTAATATATAAGGGTGATGATGGAGGAGCTGCGT
The DNA here is from genome assembly GCF_056783735.1 of Eptatretus burgeri. Classification (NCBI taxonomy): domain Eukaryota; kingdom Metazoa; phylum Chordata; class Myxini; order Myxiniformes; family Myxinidae; genus Eptatretus; species Eptatretus burgeri. The sequence continues at coordinate 12,052 of NW_028222857.1, read as the reverse complement.
CACAAACTCACAAACCACAACGTACACACGCGCCAACCAATAGATGAGCACGCTAGTCTTTCACGAACCGGTTGGCCAAACCTGACGTTCGACGAAGGTTCGGACAGGGGTTTGTAACTTGTTCAGGGTGCCGGAGATAACTCGCCTACTTTTCGCGACAGATACCGTGGGGCTCTTTAACGTCCACCAACGGATGCCGGCAGACAGGACGGCCGGCTTAACATCTATCCAAGGAACAGCCTGTGAAACACCAGGATGGCGGTTTATAGCTGGGTCGGGATTCGAACCTGGCTTCCTCAAGGCCATCCTGCCAGCACGGATTACATCATGTGTGTTTGGTTAATTGAGACACAAAGGAATAAATTCAGTGGTTGTGGATGAATTGTAACCCTCCCCCTCCCCTCCCCCCCCCACCACAAAATCTCTGGATGTGAGAACCGGAAACAATGAAAACTTCACTTTCACATCGAACATTGTTTTCCCCCAAGAGGTCACTTTCAATTATCAAATATTTATTTATTTAACAATAATAACAAACCCGATCGAGCTGTGACGCTCTTTGGAAGGTCACGTGATTTACGGGAAGCACTTGTTGAAATCAAATCAATTTTATAAATATTTAAAAAGTGAACGGACGAGGTCGAGTCGAAACTGATCGGATAAACCCCCGAAAACTTGCTTTCCCTTTCCCTCGTCCGGATGAGGTTCGTCACGTGATCGGTGGCGAATCTGCCGCCGAGAAAGCGTGACTCGTCAAGCCTCTTGATCACGTGACTCGGCAAGGTCGGTCATGGAGCGGTCCTTTTATCCCGGAACACCACGTGTCCTTCGCACGGCGAACCTTCCTTCACCACTCCGTACTTACAGTACCAGACGGTGCACGACGACCCGAGGACTCTTCGGTGAAGATCACAAAGAGAACACCCCGGGATCCACGAGCGGCTCCGGGAGGTTCTCCCTCATCCCGCGGGTCCATGGTCGGTTCACCCGAGGATCAGGAGTCCGGACCCGGTACGTGACGTCACTCCGAACCGACATCTTGTGGTTCCTGAAAGTTTATTATTTATTTAATGGATTGTTTTGTGGTGAAAGGGAAGATCGAGTCCGAGTTCGTCCGTGATTCGTTCCCTCGATATGAAGGTTTGAACCACAAACTCATTCCTCATGTTGTAATTTTATTGTGTATAATTACAATAATAATAATATAACTCCACATAGTGAATGTAACGACACTATACCCGGTCCTTGTTAGCTGGAGGGGGGAGACAGAGCCATGGGAGATAGATTCATATAAAAACGAGCCGGAGGGGGGAGACAGAGTGAGAAGATGGATCATGTGCAGAGCCGGAACGAGAAACAGAGGTATTTAAAAGAAAGAGCGAGGACGAAACGGTAAAATATGTGACAGCATGGGGCCAGAAAGTTAAAATAATAGACTCGCGCCTTCGGCCGTGGTCCGGGTCACTGCGGTGGAGGTTGCCTGGCCAGTTTACAAACGGTGTGCTTCGGCATGCGGTGAGCAGCTGTGCTGCGAGACTGTAACCACACGATCCGTGCATGGGGGACAGGCGAGCGCACAAGTCAGGGTGATGAGTGAGTGTGTGAGTGTGGTGAGGAACTGGGTGAGTGTGGCGCCGTTGTATGAGGACGCGGATTCGGGAAGCCGTCAGAGACGGACGATATTACGATAGATTTAGAACGGCTTCCCCATGTTGTGGAGGGTGCGAGTCCGATTCGGAGTGAGCCGACCGACGGTAAGGAAACGATGCCTGCCTTGTGCGAGCAAGTTTACGTGCAGGACTTTGTCAGATCGATAGCTTTGTGATGGTTAAATGACATTAAAGTCTCGAACGTTGACGTCTTCGGACGTTTACAAGTATCACAATGTACCCAGCGAGTCGGAGCCATGATGAACAGGCATTCGATAACATGAGTGAGGAAAGTGAGAAAAAAAACTTCATCGTTAAGAAATCGTTGCGGCCTGTTCCAAGTCAAGGCGTGGTTAAGCAGGCCAAAAAAGATGGCGGCTTCAGATCCCACGAGGTAACCTTGGAAACGCCTTAAGACCCCAGAGAGCAAGGTGGCCGAGGATACGCCTGATAAAGGATATTTTTAAAATGGGTGTTTTCCCACTCTGGCTCGCTTTTATTTTCAAATAATTAAATAAGGCAGTTAATTGTCTTCCAAGGGGTGTTTCAGTCATCCAAACACCCAGTTTTCACTCTTGCACTCCCTTGGCGTTCCCTTTGCATGCATGAAAAGTTTCAGGCTGCTAGGTTTCATGATTTTAGTGTTATGGAGGAGACACACACACACTGACACACATTGACATTTATTGGTGTCGGTATATGCTTCAAAAACGAAAAAAAAACTCCGGAATCAAATCCAACCATATTTTTGCCCAAGGGTACCCCACCTATGGTTTCTGTCTGGGTCGCGTGTCTCGGAGAGGGGGATCAGGGTGGAGGACACGTCCCAATTCTCTCCATGTAAATGTGTATCATACGGGACCAGCCGGTGGTATCTGACATTACAAATCATTTCATAAAAAGAGTTCAAACAACTTGACAATATGCATGACGGTGATGATGAAATCTGAGTGAGAATAATTCGAAATTCTCAAAATGTTTCATTTCACTCATTTCAAGCGGACGTTCAAACCAAAGCAAACAACCATGAGCTTCGCAGTGATGCGGAGGTGATTTTTGCTCACGCCATATACAGATGTAAGCAGCAAGGATGGTTGATGAAGATTACATCTGCTGACTTCCAAGCAGAGGGACGATGACCCTGAGAAAATGATAAGAGTGAATAGATTGTATTCTATTATATTGTATTCAATATACTATTATAATCTATTATATTACTATTATAATCAACTATTATAATCGCAGTAGGTTGGAACATAAGATATGTCAAAACCAAGGAGAAACACTTCAATGCAAATGGTTAGGAAAGTATTGATGTGCAAATATGATCAGTTTGCTGAATTTTTTCCTGATGGGTTTATCTTTCAATCCAGTGTTCATGGTTCGAACAACATGGTGGAGACGAATCTTTGTAGAGCACTCACAGATGTGATGTATGAGAGAAAATACATGATTACGGTCTGTCTCCGTCTCAAACATGTGATCACGAAGCGAGTCAAATGCACTCGATCCTACTTCTGCCAACACTGATGCAGAGATTGCAGATTTCAGGTAACTATCACGAGGAATCTTGCCATTTGTCACCGCCAGTATTCTCTTAACACATTTCTCAGTGGCTTCACAAACTTGAACAACGCTTGATGATGGAACGGTAAGGCGGTATCCTTGTTTTAACAGCAATCAGCCTAGAGGCAGGTAAATTGACATCATCATTCTGCGTGAGAGACAGCAAGCAATCTTGACATTTGAGTGTCCGCTTCACCATCCTAACCACATATCCTGCATTATAGGTTACAAGTGACTCCAGGAACACAGAAAGTTTGTTAAATGGTGGAATATCGAGTTCAGGAAGTGTTCACTACAAAGTAATGTCACACCGGGCGTTGGTGTAAAGTGTTCCCTTCTCTGCGCCTGGCACCATTGTCTGCAAAACTTTTCATCCTTCGGGAATGTGGAGAAAAAAGATCCGAATGACGTTTTCGATTATTGGCATTTGAAGGGATGGAAGGATGGGTACTACAATTGGCGTCAGTGGAGGTAGATTTCTGATATTAAGATAGATACGACCCCCTAACACTTAAGGCGCGTCGGAAGCAAAATGATTTTGGGGGTAACATCGGGTTAGGTGGACCGCGGAGCCAGGACCCTCGGAATAGGGAGGGCCTGTGCCCCCAAATGGACAAATATTGTGAGCTACCCGCCCAACTGTTTACGCAGCCACGGCAGTCGATGGGGGGAATGAATCTCCGGAAAAAATTGAATTCTAGACACCTGGAAAACTCATTTCCGGCATATTCCTGGATAATATCGTTTTTTTACATTTTCTTTCAAATCATCGACTGTACTTTGCCATCATTTAGATTGTTATACTGGCGTTTAGGGTTTAAATTGTAACTTCTTAAAATAATACTCCAAAAATAGATTGACGATTGAAAGAGAAAAAAAGCACCAATAATCGCATTCTTACCGATGAAAGGTGCATGTGGAGCTCTTCCCAGACTTATTATTGCATCCGAACGCCACGCACCGTGGCATTTTTACGTTTACCGGTTCAAAATAGTTAAAACTCTTAATACATCTACAGGTTTTTTGAATTGCGCGCGACGAGCGAGTGGCAAACCAACATGGCCGCTGAGCCATTTCCGGTGACTTCAGTTCTCACAGCTGCGAGTCGATGGCATTGCTGGTCCAGGTTATTATAAGAAGTCCGTGCCTGGGGGTGTGATCCATCACCAATCAGCTTGGGGACCGCTCGCACAGTGGCTTAAGCACTCAAGCAAGCACTCCATTCAAACCCGTTGATAAGGAACGGCTGGCTTGGCAAGCGTTAGCGAGCTGCTTGGTAACTGAACATACCCCGGGGATCGTTCCCTCGGGCATGGATCGACATTTACCGTTTTAAAACCAAAGTTTCACGTTGGACAAGAAAACCAATGTGTTGATTATGGGGGCTCGGACGGTCTCATGGTCGGGGGGGCCTTGAACATTCATACGGACACCATGGAACACGTGTGGACAAAACAACGTGTGGACAAAACAACGTGTGGACAAAACAACGTGTGGACAAAACAACGTGTGGACAAAACATCGTGTGGACAAAACAACGTGTGGACAAAACAACGTTTGGACAAAACAACGTTTGGACAAAACAACGTGTGGACAAAACAACGTTTGGACAAAACAACGTTTCGACAAAACGACCTATGGACAAAACGATGTATATACAAAACATACGTTGATGTGCACCGGGTTTGGGCAGCAGTTGATGTGCAGCATTAGTGGGCAGCGGTTGATGTGCAGAGGGTTTTTGGCGGTGCATGTGCAGCAGGAGCCGGCAGTGGTTGATGTGCAGCGTGCTTGGGCAGCGGTTGAGGTGCAGCTGGTTTGGGCAGCGGTTGAGGTGCACCGGGATTGGACAGTGGTTGAAGTGCAGCGGTTTCGGGCAGCGGTTGATGTGCAGCAGCAGTGGACAGAGGTTGATGTGCAGCGGTTGAGGTGCACCGGGATTGGACAGTGGTTGAAGTGCAGCAGCAGTGGACAGAGGTTGATGTGCAGTGGGTTCGGGCAGTGCTTGAGGTGCAGTGGGTTTGGGCAGTGGTTGAGGTGTAGCGGGTTTGGACAGCGGTTGAGGTGCACTGGAAGTGGACAGTGGTTGATGTGCAGTGGGTTTGGTCAGTGGTTTTAGTGTAGCGGGAGTGGGCAGCAGTTGAGGTGCAGCGGGAGCGGACACCGTTTGATGTTCAGCGGGTTCGGGCAGCGATTGATGTGCAGCGGGAGTGGGCAGCGGTTGTTGTGTATCGGGAGCTGACAGCGGTTTTGTGTAGCGGGTTCAGGCAGCGGTTGATGTGCAGCTGGGTTGGGCAGCGGTTGAAGTGCAGCTGGTTTGGGCAGCGGGAGCGGGCAGTGGTTGATGTGCAGTGGGTTTGAGCAGTGGTTGATGTGCTGCGGGTTCAGGCAGCTGTTGTTGTGCAGCGGGCAGCAGTTAAGGTGCAGTGGGAGCAGACAGAGGTTGACGTGCAGCGGGAACGGGCAGCAGTTTAAGTGCAGAGGCTTTGGGCAGAGATTGACGTGCAGCAGGAGCGGGCAGCGGTTTGTTGCAGCGGGTTCTGGCAGCGGTTTATGTGCAGTAGGAATGGGCAATGGTTGAGGTGCAGCAGGTTTGGGCAATGGTTGAGGTGTAGCGGGTTCCAGCAGCAGTTGAGGTGTAGTGGGTTTGGGCAGTGCTTGATGTGCAGTGTGTTCGGGCAGTGGTTGAGGTGCAGTCGGTTCAGGCAGTGGTTGAGGTGCAGTCGGTTCAGGCAGCGGTTGAGGTGCAGTCGGTTCAGACAGCAGTTGAGGTGCAGCGGGGGGCGGGCAGCGGATGTGGATGAGGTGCAGCGGGGGGCGGGCAACGGATATGGATGAGGTGCAGCGGGGGGCGGGCAACGGATATGGATGAGGTGCAGCGGGGAGCGGGCAACGGATATGGATGAGGTGCAGCGGGGAGCGGGCAGCGGATATGGATGAGGTGTAGCGGTGGGCGGGCATCATCACATGAATTTCTTTATTCATTCATGAAATATCATCATCATGAATTCTCCTCATTGTTGCTCCGTTATTTGAGTGAGCTCTTCCAGTAATGAGGTTGATGAAGGTTGATTTGGGTGATCATCCTTGTGGAGATTCTATGGCAGGTAATCTGAGCAGGCAGATCCTTGAGATGTTAAAAAACACTTAAGGGTGGACACTGGATGGTTCAGAGGACCCTGGATGGTTCTGAGGACACTGGATGGTTCAGAGGACGCTGGATGGTTCGGAGGACCCTGGATGGTTCAGAGGACCCTGGATGGTTCAGAGGACACTGGATGGTTCAGAGGACACTGGATGGTTCAGAGGACCCTGGATGGTTCAGAGGACCCTGGATGGTTCAGAGGACCTTGGATGGTTCAGAGGACCCTGGATGGTTCAGAGGACCCTGGATGGTTCAGAGGACCCTGGATGGTTCAGAGGACCTTGGATGGTTCAGAGGACCCTGGATGGTTCAGAGGACCCTGGATGGTTCAGAGGACCCTGGATGATTCAGAGGACCCTGGATGGTTCGGAGGACCCTGAATAGTTCGGAGAACCCTGGATGGTTCGGAGGACCTTGGATGGTTCGGAGGACCCTGGATGGTTCGGAGGACCCTGGATGGTTCGGAGGACCTTGGATGGTTCAGAGGACCCTGGATGGTTCAGAGGACCCTGGATGGTTCGGAGGACCCTGGATGGTTCAGATGTCGCGAACTCGTGACGTTATTATTTCGTTTGCATAAAAACTCGGCTTACCGTGCGTGTTATCGTCATCATTAACGTCATTACGTCATCATCGCGCCGACTGCACACGCACGACCCCAGCAGACTGTATCCGTGGACTTCACCCGGCGGTTTTCACTCTTTTAATCGAGACACCTTGGTGGAAACAAAATTAATCAGCGGAAAAAGTATTTTTATATCGTTATTTTTACGATAAATACAAAACATATTTTAAGGAAGTTCCGTGGATGATGTCACTTCCGGTCGGGCGTTTGGCGGTGTTTTGTTTCCATGGAGAAGACGTTCCTTTTTAAAAGATAAATATATCTTTATTGTTTTAAAAGGTAAGAAATCATCGCTTTGCACAATCCGTGTTTCAGCAAAAAGACGATTTTGTCTTTTATTTGCTTTTACATAAAAAGTATATTTTATTTCTCGTTTGTATAACGTCACTTCCTGTTGATCGGACGCTGGTGTTTTACAAGCTCCTTTACTGGAGTAAGATAAGGGTGTTTTGCGTGTTGGTTTTCGTATTTTGTTGTCGTAATTCGTGTCAGGGGCTGTGGGATTGTATTTATAAAGCTGTAGTTGTTTTAGTGGGGGCTAGGCCTCGTGTTGGCCTCATGGTTCGGGTGGTGGGCTTGGGCTAGGCCTCATGTTGGCCTCATGGTTCGGGTGGTGGGCTTGGGCTAGGCCTCGTGTTGGCCTCATGGTTCGGGTGGTGGGCTTGGGCTAGGCCTCGTGTTGGCCTCATGGTTCGGGTGGTGGGCTTGGGCTAGGCCTCATGTTGGCCTCATGGTTCGGGTGGTGGGCTTGGGCTAGGCCTCGTGTTGGCCTCATGGTTCGGGTGGTGGGCTTGGGCTAGGCCTCGTGTTGGCCTCATGGTTCGGGTGGTGGGCTTGGGCTAGGCCTCGTGTTGGCCTCATGGTTCGGGTGGTGGGCTTGGGCTAGGCCTCATGTTGGCCTCATGGTTCGGGTGGTGGGCTTGGGCTAGGCCTCGTGTTGGCCTCATGGTTCGGGTGGTGGGCTTGGGCTAGGCCTCGTGTTGGCCTCATGGTTCGGGTGGTGGGCTTGGGCTAGGCCTCGTGTTGGCCTCATGGTTCGGGTGGTGGGCTTGGGCTAGGCCTCGTGTTGGCCTCATGGTTCGGGTGGTGGGCTTGGGCTAGGCCTCGTGTTGGCCTCATGGTTCGGGTTGTGGGCTTGGGCTAGGCCTCGTGTTGGCCTCATGGTTCCGGTTGTGGGCTTGGGCTCGGCCTCGTGTTGGCCTCATGGTTCGGGTGGTGGGCTTGAGCTGGGCCTCGTGTTGGCCTCATGGTTCGGGTGGTGGGCTTGGGATCCTAGGATCCTGAGTTCAAATCCCACTCGGCTGTTGAATTAATACCAGGTGGGGTTGACTCGGCCTGTCATCCTTCTGAGGTCGGCAAAATGAGTGCCAGCTTGCTGGTATCCTGTGTCGGAGTGATGACCCGTCCAGGATTGTGTCCAGTAGCTTCAGAGACTGTTTCGGCCGCACTATCGCTCTGCACAGAGTGTGGGCCCAGTGGATGGATTGGGGGGGGGGGGCTTGTGTTACGTTTAGTGGTAAAGTCAGTTGGAGTCTTGGGAACATGGTGCTGATAAAGGGTAATAAATAGAGGAGCGAAGGAGAAAGGAAGAGGAGTTCATGAAATGTGATAGATGTTCAATGTGGGCCCTATCAAGAATAAGGGAAGCGACCTCCACCTGTGTCTGATTTCGTTGTGATTCCTTGTGATTTATTTGATTTCCGACAGAGAAATAATCGACTCGTTCACCCCACCGAGCGGTTAACCAAGTCGAGGAGAAAGGTTGTCCTCACAGTCATTCAGAACGATCCTTTGTGAAGAGGAGAAGAGAAGAAGAGTGGACTCTCATCGTCGGCCAGGCCAGGTGAGGCACGGACACCCTGAAGGTTGTTAATGATCCACATTCAGAGCGACAATCCCACAGTGAAACAGCCTAACTGATACAAGCTTGACTCGCTGAGAAGGATTCCGAGCACCCTGATTGGTCGGTGTGCCTTGTAGAGTTTCACATCATTTTTCACATCCATCTCTACCTCCTGGTATCGGACGTGTAGCACTGTGATGAGTATTGCGTTTGCTCATGCACTTGATTCGTTTTCTCCATTGATGTGAAAGGGTTGCTGTGGCTTTGCTTTGCATTTTTCCTGTCTCCCAACTTCTCCGTTATTGATTTTCACCCCTGGACCCTGCTCGCCGATGAAGACCACTCCATGATGCAGCCCACTGCAACGGGTTCCTGTCTTGAGTCCGGACAGCGGAACCTTCACCTTGAATTATCCGACATCTTTTCTTCTTCGCAGACTGAGGTTTCTTTTTTTTTGTTTCTTCCTCCCCTTCCTCCCCCCCCCCACCCCCACCCCAACTTTTCACCGACATTCCCACACGATCTGTGCAACTGTCAATGCCTTAGTCTTGCTGACCATTACTGATTGAAATCTGCTGGGAAGCAAATGGCAAACCACCCAGTGTAATCTTGCCAAAAAAACTGCTTCAGTAGCCCTGACACACTGTAACAGAGTACAGTATGCACATCAACATACATCCCCCATGCCTGGTGTTGGCTTAATGGTTAGGGGTGGTGGGCTTGGGATCCTTGCGTCCTGAGTTCAAATCCTGCTTGACTGGTGAATTAATACCAGGTGGGGTTGACTCAGCCTGTCATCCTTCTAAGGTTGGCAAAATGAGTACCAGCTTGCTGGGGTGATTGGGCCATTCCAGTATCCTACATTTGAGTGGTGACCCATCCAAGATTGTGCCTGATAGCTCAAGAGACTGCTTTGGCAGCACTGATGCTCCGTATAGAGCATTGTCCTACTTGGATGGAGGGATACTTGATCTCCTCCTGACCACCTTGGAGGGAACTGGTGTTTCAAGTTTTGCTAAAAGAAGGCAATGTCTGTTGATCTGTCTGTCTGTTCTTCGTGGAATTGAAAATAGCTTTGCCTTGTCTCCACAAAATTTAACATTCATGCTTGTGGTACCCATGGTCAGGATGGGCATTAAATCAATCTCCCTGTGCTCCCCCCACCCCAACGAGTGCGAGGAGACGGCTTGCGATTTTCGGTTGTGCAAATGGTTTAACCACTGACCCCGGCCTGAGTGAGGGGGCTTTGCAGGTTGGGAAACGATGCGACTTCCAAAACAAATCCTCTGTTTGTGACTAGCATTGCCGTAGTTCACTAATTTCCTGACGTGAGCACGAAAATAAGTGAAAATCGTGTTTCTTGCAATTGGGTATTACTCATGGACCGGTGCGGATGGAATGGTCTCAATCCAGTGATTTCTTTTTTTCCATGATTGTGGAAAACAGACAGAATTCACACAATCCGTCTTGAAAGCTGAATCTGAAAGAGAATGTTTTTAAATGCAAAAACAAGAACAGCGCTCAGTGGAGCGCACACCTCCGCCAGGCTGAACAGTTCACGTTTTGTATCCACTGATGGGTCGGATCTTGATTCGGACCTGAACCGAAATTGAATCGGATTGTTCTTGTCACCGAACCAATTCTTCTGAAAATGTCTGGTAACCCCTCCCAATCTACTTTCATAATCTTCCTGAGAAAGTTGAAAGTTCAGAAATTCAAACTCCTGGGTCTCACTATCAGTCATGATTTTTCCTGGGAAAGCCACATTTCCAACATGGCCTCCAAAGCCAGTCGCCGACTGAGCCTCCTTCCTCGGCCCACCTGAACTCCTGACCACAAACAAAGCCTTCATCCGCAGCTTGATGTAGTACTGCTCTCCTGACTTGGCTGGCTCTCCTCTCTCATCTTGCTCAGCTTGACGTCGTGGAAACCAAGGCCTTCAAGATTATTGAAATATATCGTGACGAAGCAGAATCTGTGGGTCCATCACTTCGCCATCGCAGACAAGTCGTTGCTCTCTCTGTCTTCTACCACCTCCTTTCTGGTCTTGCACCATCTGCTCTTTCCATGCTTTGTGCCCCCAAGGTTTCTGCAGGGCTCACACGGTCCACCTTCAACACCCTTCTGGTGGAACTACATAAATCCAGGATCACTGCTTATCTCCACTCATTTGTTCCTCTTTTCCTCACCTGTAGAACAAACTTCCACATCCTCTTCAATGCCATTCTTCCATCCGGGTATTCTAAAGAGCTGTTCACCACCATCTCAGATCGTCCTGAATCTAAAACCATGATCCTTTCTGCCGTCGTTAACCCCCTCCAAGCAGACCTCCTTCCAAATTTCCAGTTTTTCCTTCCTGAGAGTTTGCTTCTGTATCCATCCTGTCCACCCTGTGCATACTCTTCAACCCCTGTTCACTTATTTTTTTTTTCAAATTTCCCTCTATTTTATTCTTCAACCTTGCTGCTGGTGTCCTCTCTCTCTCTCTCTCTCTCTCTCTCTCACTCTCTCTCTCTCTCTCTCTCTCTCTCTCTCTCTCTCTCTCTCTCTCTCTCTCTCTCTCTCTCTCTCTCTCTCTCTGTCTGTCTCTCCCTCTCTCTCCCTCTCAACTGTTTCTTTTGTTCCATTTGCATCCTGATCCTTGCAGTGTTCCAGCTCTTCCCTGAGTCTAGAGTCTAGAGTCCAAACCAGTGTTTCTCAACCTTTTTACCCTTGTGGAACCCTTGAAATAGTTTTCATGTCTCAGGGAACCCCTACATAAAAATTATGATATACCATTATTAATATCGAGCTCTTTTATATTTTTATCGTAGTTCACGTGGTAAATATAATATTTTTTTTCGGATACCTGGTTTAAGGAAAAAATGACCCCCTTTTTGTCAAATTTATTGGCAATGAAAAAAAAAAAACATACTGCTCGTTTAGGAGACCTCACACCGAGGTTTTAATTCACAAAAAAAAATTTTTGTTTTGTTTGAAAACGTCATTTTTGAAAGTGCTTGTCAACCCCGAGTCTGTTTGACAATTGAAAAACACACCTCATGTAACTTGATCAACAAAACTTAAACAAATAAAGCTGAAGCAATAAAGGTAAACAGAAGAACAGAGAGAGAGAGAGAGAGAGAGAGAGAGAGAGAGAGAGAGAGAGAGAGAGAGAGAGAGAGAGAGAGAGAGAGAGAGAGAGAGAGAGAGAGAGAGAGAGAGAAACAGAGAGAGAGAGAGAG
>NW_028222856.1:0-25000 GCF_056783735.1 Eptatretus burgeri | reverse complement strand
CTTTGTCTTCCTTGCAGTGAAGAAGAGGAAGCCTTTCACAGGAATTTCCACCTCGGGTGTTTAAAATTATTTTTCCATTTTTATCTCACCTGGACTTTCGTCAGGTGAGATCACGTGATCAAGCAGTGTCCTCAGGTGAGTGAGTGAGTGAACACTTCAGTCATTATCACTTGAACCAAACAGACAATTTTGATGAAACTTGGCCACAAGCTTCACATGTGATGTCGAACGAAGGTTTATCAACCGCATCACAATCTGCGCTCATTATGACGGTCCATGGGAGGTGGGGAGGTTGACCCCCCAAAATAGGTATTTGCTCAACAATGATAGTCCTCCACTCTTTACAGAGATGTCGAAATGTCAGAACAAGTAGAGAAACGTTTCAAGGTGAGAAAAGACCCAGGAAGGGTCTTCACCCCGACGGAGGACACTGATCTGAGAGAGGAGGGTATTTTTGCTTTGTTCAAAATGCCGGAGATAACTCACCTCTTTATGAAAGACACCATGGGATCTTTAAGGTCCACCAACGATCAGTGCTGGCCATCTTCTGGTTTCCTCACACATCGACGTTTCGTCCTGCATGTGAAACACCAGGGCGGAAGTTTAGAGCTGGGTCACGATCCGAACCTACGATGTCGATCTCCAAAGCTCAGAGACGAGTGCACACACCTCACACCTGTCCTGCCAACCTGGGTTTCCCTTCTCTCAAGACTGCAAGGGTAGTTGTGTAATTTATATTCACGGGAGGGCACACAGGTAGCAAACTTACCTTTCAGCTTTACAATCTGGGTTCCATGACGAAACAGGAAACAAAATTCCGGATTGGTTCGTCACATATAGGATGTTGTTTTGTAAAGTTTGCAGTCCCTCACTTGGACGTTAAGCTGGTTGTCCCATCTCCTAGCATTAGTCGGCGAACGGTAAACACCTCATGATGTATTTCCTGAAGAGTACGTGAGATAAATCACCAGCAATCTGAACAAACTCCAAATTCCCGCCCAAATCTCATTCAATCGAAGATCAAAGCTGGCCATCCGATTCGTGAAAGACTTGTGTCAAACACTTTACCCAAACAGACAATAATGTAGGAATAATATGGGTCGTTGAGGAAGTATATCACGTCATATAGTAACCAAAGGTGAAGTACAAAGTATCACAGAATGAACAAGTCGGTGTGTTTATCACACAATGGTCAGGTTGTCGGCGACAACACCGTCTCCCCAACCAGGTTACCTGGTGAGGAAGGTGTGTGGATATGGATACCCAGCAGGATGGAAAACAAAACCTGTCAAAGGGCCGAGAAGCTCCTTGTGAGCCAACCACCATCCATATCTCATGTCCAACTGTGTCTGCAGCCGTCCTCCTGCAGTTGGGTGACTTTTTTTTGGAAGGTTGGTGGCAGGATTTGCACTCCAGCCACCGTAAAACCCTTCACTCCGGAAAACCCACAAACACAACCAAAACTGAAAACCCACTCCGTGGGAGTACCTCCTCTGCTGCTGCCATTCACAGGGAAACTCACAGGATGAGGGGATTGGGGCAAAGTCTTCGGGACCCCCATTCCTTGATGATAGGAGGAAAAGCAAGGGGTAAACTCTCTGGGTCAGATTACAGTGGTGTGTGTCGGGGTGGTACTGAGGGTTAACCTGAGGAGGTCTCTTTGGGTGTGTGCCTGGAATGTCCTCTCACAAAGAGACGATGATCACGTGTCTTATTGTCTGAGCTTCAGCGTTTGAACATCAGTATTGCAGCACTCTCTGAAGTTTGGAGGAGGAGGAACCAGAAGGAACCTGAACAAGTAAAAAGCAAAGATGAAGTCAACAGGAGGAACCTGGAAAGGAGTCACATTTCAGCTGCTCCTCCTCCACTCTCATTCTCCACAGTACAAGGTCCATCCATCCACACGGACAGAGAAATGGAGTTTTACCGTGTGATTAAAACCCCGATCCACACCCAGTTAAACCCCGTTTATAACGCGAGTCCCAACATTTCTGATCGATTCTTTGAGTGAAGTGGATCAAGTTGGAAAGACCATTGTTGGATCCCTGGTTTAAACGTGTCCACTGGACAATGGTGACGTGTCATGTGGAGTTCGAGTCCCTGTCCTGTGATGGACAAGGATTTGTTTTCACGAATCCCCCTCTCGGGTCCCTTTCATCCACTTATACTTGTTTACAAGATGGACGATGTCAGTTTGATTCTCTCCCAACCGAGACCCACTTCTGATTAGAAATACCTCCTTCGTTGTTGACCTTGGGCCTGTGTTGACCTTTTGGTCGATGCTGATCTCAAAAATAATTGGTGGTTTAATTCAGTGATCTGAAATACAAATCCTCTTGAAATTTCAAGTCAATGATGAAAATTGAGGATTTTAGAAATACCTCCGAAGTTGTTGACCTTTTGACTTGAAAAACAATCGGTTTCTTCCTTATGACAAACTCTACCACGTGGTGAAACTTCATGAAGATCGGTTTAAAATTGTGACCTGTAGTTGAGACAAACAGAATAACAGAATCGATGAATCAATTAATAACAGAGAAGGGAGAAAACATCACGTCCTTCACCTTCCGGGGAGCAGGTGGAAAGTAAATGTTCAATCAACACACGAACAGTTCAGTATCACGAGCTTCACTGGTAGTGAGTATCAACATCGGTATGTAATGTTATGGAGGGGGGGGGAGGAGTGAATTATTATAATTAAAACCTCTCCGTGTGAACAGCGTGGATGTTGTTATTATTATAATACATTGAACTACAACCAGGACGACGACTACTACTACTACTACTACTACTACTACTACTACTACTACTACTACTACTACTAAACTGAGGTAAAAAAACGTGAACTGTGAATGAAACACAAGTTTGAAGAAGAAGAATAATCCGTGTTTGGTGATCAGAGTGAAGAGTTGGGGTTAAAGTTCATTTCACATCAAATAAGATAAACAATGAACTTATTTAATTATATAATCTTTATTATACTATAAATATTAATCATTAATCACATCGTCATGTACAAGTAAATGATTTTATTAATTTGAACCCAAAATAACCTTCAGTTTGTACGTTTCATGAAATAAACTTTCATCACGAACTGAACGGAATGATTCGAGAAACCGGACGGAGTCACCAACGGGGTAATAAACCCCAATAGCGGGTTTAACGGGGTCCATGAAGTTCCCCCTGAACACGTGCAGGACCCGCGAGTCCCCAAAACACGTCAACTCTCCCGCCTCGCAATCCAAGAAGAACCCAAACCGTTCAGGATCCCCCGACACGGACAGGGGGGTACCTTGATTGTTGTGATATGCGGAGTATTTATTATTACATTTATATAAACACCAAGACTGGGGATTCCCTCCCAACACGCACTCCCGCCCTCCCCCTTTCCTCCTCATGGAGTTTAAACAAATTCCGATTTCACACCAACTACTCGAACTCACATCAACCTCCCAGTAGTGACGGCCCGACGAGAAACTCTCTCGGGAAACAACTTGTGGGTAAAAATCAAACCGATCAGGGTGTTTCGGGTAAGGTTGGCTGGTCCTGGTTCGAGTCGCCGTCCTGAGGTCCTGGGAGATCTTGATCCGTGGATGTGCTGAGTTTGAGTCCAGACTCGGGGTCCGTCCATCTGTGGACACGAGACGGGGTCACGGACATTGTTAGACACACAAACACAGACACACAGACACAGACACGTGAATCTCTTTATAACCTTGAGGAATCACATTTATCAACAAAAAACATTTTATAATAACAATCGTTATTATTTATTTATTTACTTCACGACCGACGACTCACATTATTTATTTATTTATATCGTTTCCCAGCTCCATGAGACCGTTGATTTATTTATTTACCATTTCGGATTCTCCTCTCGACACAGTCTAGTTATTTATTTATTTACCGTAAACAACTCCATGACCCACACACCTCCTCCAATTATTTATTTATTTACCGTAAACTATTTCAGGATCCACACACCACGTCCAATTATTTATTTATTGTAAACTATTCCAGGACCCACACACCACCTCCAATTATTTATTTATTTACCGTAAACAACTCCATGACCCACACACCTCCTCCAATTATTTATTTATTTACCGTAAACGATTCCACAACCCACACACATCCTCCAATTATTTATTTATTGTAAACTATTCCAGGACCCACACACCACCTCCAATTATTTATTTATTTACCGTAAACAACTCCATGACCCACACACCTCCTCCAATTATTTATTTATTTACCGTAAACTATTCCAGGATCCCACACCACGTCCAATTATTTATTTACCGTGAACTATTTCAGGATCCACACACCACGTCCAATTATTTATTTATTGTAAACTATTCCAGGACCCACACACCACCTCCAATTATTTATTTATTTACCATAAACAACTCCATGACCCACACACATCCTCCAATTATTTATTTATTTACCGTAAACTATTCCAGGATCCACACACCACGTCCAATTATTTATTTACCGTAAACTATTTCAGGATCCACACACCACGTCCAATTATTTATTTATTGTAAACTATTCCAGGACCCAGACACCACCTCCAATTATTTATTTATCATCAACGATTGCACGACCCACACATCATCTCCAATTATTTGTTTATTTAGCGTAAAC
This sequence comes from Eptatretus burgeri, assembly GCF_056783735.1. Taxonomy (NCBI): domain Eukaryota; kingdom Metazoa; phylum Chordata; class Myxini; order Myxiniformes; family Myxinidae; genus Eptatretus; species Eptatretus burgeri. Next base: position 20,350 of record NW_028222856.1, on the reverse strand, counting down.
GATTCCACAACCCACACACCACCTCCAATTATTTATTTATCATCAACGATTGCACGACCCACACATCACCTCCAGTTATTTATTTATCGAAAACGATTCCACGACCCACACACCTCCTCCAATTATTTATTTACTGTAAACGATTCCAGGACCCACACACCACCTCCAATTATTTATTTATTTACCGTAAACGATTCCACAACCCACACATCACCTCCAGTTATTTATTTATCGAAAACGATTCCACGACCCACACACCTCCTCCAATTATTTATTTACCGTAAACGATTCCAGGACCCACACACCACCTCCAATTATTTATTTATTTACCGTAAACGATTCCACAACCCACACATCACCTCCAGTTATTTATTTATCGAAAACGATTCCACGACCCACACACCTCCTCCAATTATTTATTTACCGTAAACGATTCCAGGACCCACACACCACCTCCAATTATTTCTTTATTTACCGTAAACGATTCCACAACTCACACACCACCTCCAATTATTAACGAAGTATTCATATCATTTTATAATTTCCATCGCAAAATTCCACATCGATTTATATGCACATTACCATCTCCACGACCAACAGTTACCCCATTCAAATGGACACACACACACACACACACACACACACACACACACACACACACACACACACACACACACACACACACACACACACACACACACACACACACACACATACACACACACACACACACATACACACGCATGCACGCACGCACACACAATTCCATTTTATTAGTTATTACACAATTATTACACACAATAGTTATTTTTGCAAGCCCGAGTCATGGTTCATGGAACAGGTTAAAATGAAACGGAACAGAACGGAACAGCAGAGAGGTGGAGGAGGAGAGGGAGAGGAGGGGAGGAGGCGAGGAGGGGAGGTGGAGGGGAGAGGACGTGGAGGGGAGAGGAGGTGGAGGGAGGAGGAGGAGGGGGAGGGAGGAGGAGGAGGAGGGGAGGAGATGAGGGGGAGGGGAGCAGGAGGGGAGGAGTGGAGCAGGAGGGGAGGAGTGGAGCAGGGGAGGGGATGGGGAGGGGAGGAGCGAGGAGGGGAGGAGAGGAGGAGAGGAGAGGAGGAGAGGAGGGGAGGGACACCAACGGCACATTTCAATGTTTCATGGTGAAAGATAAAGTACAGGAAGACTTGGATAAATAATGATGTGGGGAGGAAGGAAGAGTTCGAGAAGGATGCATGGGGTTCATAACATGGATGAAGAATCAAACTCTCAGGAAGGAAAAACTGTAAATGTAGGAGGAGGTGGGATTGGGGTTTGGGTTGGGGTTGAGCTTTCACGGGGGTAGAAAAGGTCCATCAAGCTGCCGATGAAGACTTTGTAAGTGGATCGGTATTCCGGAATACCAAGGAAGGACTTGGTTCGATGGACGATCCCCGGTCCAGGACGCCCAGGAAGATGTGCAGATTGTGTTTGGAGGCCAACTTTGAAATGTGGTTTCCGCAAGAAAGATCATGGCTGATTACGAGACCCAGGAGTTTGAGAAACTGAACTCAAGAGGATTGTTGGTAAAGTACGTGGTGTGGGGATGGGGGTTCCAAACGGTGTTTTTGGAGAGAGATCATGAGAGTGTGATATGTGTCAGGATTGATAGACATATTGCAACTACGTGACTTTTTGTGATTGTGTCAAGGTCTGAAGAGAGGAGAGAGGCTCCAACCTGTCTGTCCTAATGATGAGAAATGTCCCGGCAGAGGGTGAAGTCATCATCAAACAGGATTGCTGAGAGAGTCAGAGATCGTTGATGAAGATTAGGAATCGGACTTGGTTGAGAACAGTGGAATGGGGAACTCCAGCCTCGACAGAGAGAGAGAAGAAGAAAGGATTCCGTTGAGGGCCACACATTGTCTTCAAGAGTGGAGAAGTCAGTAATCCAAGAGTGGAGTTACTTTCCCACAGGAGGAGAGTTTGGAGAGCAAGGCAGGATGACAGACTCTATCGAAAGCTTGAGATGTGTCTCAGTGATATGGAACACGAAGCTAAATGGTTCGGGTTTGGTTCCACCTCAACCCGATCAGTACTGGAACCGGATGCTCCACAACATTGAAGTCCACAAGGAAATTGAAAGAATAGACTTTCATTTTTTGAAAACATGTTCCATATTTATTTCATTTATAATTCGTAGGAAGCCTGGTGTTGCAAAGCTGCATCATTTTCTGGGAGCTGGAACTCATTTTGCCAACCTCGGAAGGATAACAGGCTAAATGGACCCACTTGGTGTTAATTCAATGGTTAGACAGGGGAATGAATTCAAGATCGAAGGATCAGAAGTCAACCACATACACCACTAAACTAACACCAGGCGATGTAACATACAATTAATTGACGATCGATTTACAGAAACACGAGCTGGAAACCCATTATAAGAATAATAAGACAGAGAAAAAGGAATCCTCAGTTTTTTGGAACCTTGGTTCATATTACACAATGAAAGTACCGATCCTCAGTTCATATTGGAACCTTGGTGAATGTTACATAATAAAAGTACCGATCCTCTGTTCATATTGGTACTTTGGTTCATTTTACGCAATGAAAGTACAGATCCTCGCTTCATATTGGTACATTGGTTCATTTTACACAATGAAAGCACCGATCCTCGGTTCATATTGGTACCTTCGTTCATTTTAAAAAATGAATGTACCGATCCTCGGTTAATATCGGTACCTTGGATCATCTCACACAATGAAAGTACTGATTCTTGGTTCATATTGGTACCTTGGTTCATTTTACACAATGAGAGTACCGATCCTCGGCTCATATTGGTACCTTGGTTCATTTTGCACAATGAAAGCACCGATCATGAGTTCACATTCGTACCTTGATTCATTTTCCACAATTAAAGTAACGCCGCTCCGCACGTCGTTGCAGAGATTTACATTCCAGATTTGCTGTGTTGTCATTCTCATCAGGATATGAGAAAGAAGGAATATTTCTGTAAGAATCCCAGTCTTTACAAAACCAGGGAATACTTTCAATACCACTTGTGCATGCGTTTAGGTTTGTCGGTCAGGAACCTTTGATTTCACCAATGAATGTCCAGTGTGACCTTCAAGGATTGAATCGATTTTCCCTCAACCACACTTTCAGGGAGATTGTTCCAATCCATGCTCCAACCCTCAGAATGAAGAACTTGTTTCTGATATCCAGTCTTAACTGGTGTCTGTGCAGCTTCAATGTGGGTCCTCAATTACTTTGCTGGATTGCCCTTGTTAAGAACATCTCTGCTGGTATTCTCACTTCACCAAACGTGATCTCGTGAACTGTGATCATGTTACTTCTTCAGCTGTGGTGAAGAGAGTGGAGGTTTCGGTCTTGTCATCGATGTTCAGTTGTCACACCACGTAGCTCTGGAACCAATCTTGTTGCTCGTCACTGCACCCTCTCCATTTGTATCTCATATTCCAAAGGATATTGTTGTAATCTCGGTGTGGTCTAACCAGGGTTGAGTACACGGCAGGGAGAATATCTTTTATCAAATTTGTCAATGTCCTTTTGATAATTCCAAGTATCTGGTTTGTTTTTAGTGCAACTGCTGAAACATGTTTGTGGAATTTGAGCTCTGAATCAATCACCATCCCCAAGTCCTTCACTTCTTGTACTTCCTGGAAGTCAATTCCACTCATCTGATAAGCAGTCAATGTATTTGATCGACTGACATGTAGTACTTTGCATTTGTTTGAGTTGAAGGTGAATTGCCATTTTTCTGACCATTTGTTTGCCTTGTTCAAATTTTCTATCAGAGATTTTAGTGTCATCAGTAAAAATATACACAGAGTTTATGAACCCATCTGGTACATCATTGATGAACAGGACGAACAGCGAAGGTCTCATTACACGCCCTTAGGAGACTCCACCTTCAACTGCTTTCCATTCGAATTTCACCGCAATGATGTCCACTCATGTTCTGCTGGAGAGGAATTCCTCAATCCATTTGGGCAGCTTGTCTTCAATCCCACATGCTGCCACTTTTTCAAGGAGCCTTCTGTGTGGCACAGCATGGAATGTTTTATGTAAATCCAAGTACACGATGTCTGCAGAATCCCTGTGATCAATCCAGGCAGTTCCTCAAAGACGCAAAGTCGTTGAGACATACATGATCTGCTGGAAGTCCATGCTGGCTCTTCACAAACAGATCATGTGTTGTCATGTGCTTCAACACAGCATCCCTCACAACAATCTCCATGATTTTTCCTGCCACTAAAGTGAGAATTCCAGGGCAGTAGTTTTGAGCCAGTTTTTTTTTACCCCCTTTCTTGTGGATCAGGGTGACATTTGCAATCCTCCAATCTTCAGTTAAAATGCCTTCATCCAAAGATTTCTGGAATATCAGTGTCAACGGACCTGTGCTGGTGTTCGTCATTTCCTTGAGACATCAAGGGTGGGAACAATGTGGTCCTTCTGACTTGCTGCCATTTAGATTCAGGAGCTTCTTCCTTACCTCCTCCTTCGTAATGTTGACATCTGCCAGTGCAGGTCCAATGTGGCGTCGTTCCTGTTTCAGCACATTTACTTTATTCTCCTCTGTGAAGACCCTACTAAATAGTCATTTGGTGTTTCCCTTTACTCTGTCATCCTCTGTAACTTTCCCATCAGGTTGTATTAAATTACCAACTCCAATCCTCGTTTGGTCATCTCTTCCATCTCAGTCGAGGTGACCTCATAACGCCAGTCTCGAAGTCTGACCATCCGTCCGTCCGTCCGTCCACAATCAAACCGAGTGGAGACAAATAACCAATCGTGGAATGGATAGAGGTCGATGAGACATACACAACGATATAACTTTCAAGGTCGTCCAAGGTCGAGGTCAAAGTCACGAGGCTGTCAAAGTTGCGAAAATCGTCGATTTCAAATCGTATCTTCTCCCTCATTTATCAAGGGAGATCAAATGTTATTCGTGATTCAGATACCATGGACTATTATCTCGAACAACCCAAGCCATTTTTTTGAAATTTGCTCTCGTTCCGATTTTATAGCCCTTCAAACTTCGTTCTGATTCCCCGTATGGGCCGTTCATAAAGTACGTACATACAAAAATAAAAGTATTAAAAAATTAACAACCGGGACTCTCCGAGACAAATATTACATTTGAAGGTTTTGTGAGATTTAACTAAAACAATGGAACACAAGTTTATATGCACACTTGCTTTCATTTATGACATTAACACTGTCTTGAATGTCAATTTGTACTTTTATTTTCATAAATGACGTGCTGTGATATTAAAAGAAAAAGGTAAATTACACCGCTACGGACTGCATTGTCATGACTTACAAACATCGGTTAATAAGGAACTGCTAGCTTTGCAAGCGATTAGCGATGTATGAGGGGGTGGGTGGGTGGTACGACGGCTGCATACATACTTTATGAAAGTGGTGTCAACTACATGAAAGCGTTTCAGAAGATGAAGGTGAGCCTGTCGTCATCGCGAGGGGGAAAAATATCCCCGTTCACAGGAACATTTTCGACCTCTGGCAGAGATGACCGGTACTCCCGCTCGGGAGTATTTTTTTGAGTTTGCTGTTTACATATTTCCAAAATCATTTTGGGTTTGTACTTATTCTTTCAGCTAAACTCTCCTCGCAGTCTTTCCAGTTTGTCATGTCATCCGGTGGAGTTTATTTCTCTTCTTAACATATTTGCCATGATCAAGGTCACTCTCCGTCTCATTGTGCTTTCTCCAACCTTCCCTTTCTTCCTGTCTGAGACTGTGCCATTGTTTTGTGGGTGATGTTTGGCTGTTTTCATCTATTCCTAGTCGGTACACTTTTGGGAATACATTTGTCCATGGTTGCCTCCATGTTATCTCTAATGAAGCACCATGACTCTTCACAGTTTAACTCTGCCAGGTCATCTTCCCATTTTACCTCCATAAGTTTCTGGTTCATCTGCTCATAATCCCCTTTCTCCAGCTTCAATCTAGGTTGATGTTTGTGACCGTTTTCCACAGTGCACAAACTGAGCTCCACACTCATGCAGCAATGGTCACTACTTCCAAGTGGGGCTCGTTATTCCATCGAGATTTAATCATCTCATTCACATTAGTTATCACCAGACACAAAATGCTCAGCTCCTGCCCTTGGCGGTGTCGTGTGGTTTCGGTGACATGCTGATGAAAATAAATGTCCAGCAGTGTCTCAATAAATTGATGTGCTGGATGTTGTGGTGTAACACCTATGCACCATACTTCCCAATCAATACTCAGAAAATCAAAATCTCCAACTATTATTATACGAGTAGTAATGCCCGGTGTTGCTCAGGCTAGCAATAAAGCCTGGCATTGCCCGGGCTTTCTTGCAAATTTCTTGAATAGCTATTAGCGGTTAGGGGTTAGCGGTTAGGGTTAGCGGTTAGGGTTGGGGTTAGCGGTTCGGGTTAGGGTTGCAGTTAGGGTTAGGGTTAGCGGTTAGGGTTGGGGTTAGCGGTTAGGGTTAGGGTTGCAGTTAGGGTTAGGGTTAGCGGTTAGGGTTAGGGTTAGGGTTAGCTGTTAGGGTTAGCTGTTAGGGTTAGCTGTTAGGGTTAGCTGTTAGGGTTAGCTGTTAGGGTTAGCTGTTAGGGTTAGGGTAGCTAACCCTTACCCTAACCCTAACACTAACCCAAACCCTAACCCTAACAGCTTGGCGTAGCGGAGGTAAACAGCGCCCGGGGCAAAGTGGAAATTTGCGTCCCCCGTAGGCCTTAAACTTGAGTGGATTTGAATGGAAAATCCCATAAGGGATATCGATTTTCTCGAATATCGGAAGTGTTATGGAAAAAAATTATAGCCAATGACCTAAGTTGGACCAAAAGCCATAATCGTACCGAATTTGAATGGAATCCGTTGGAGTTTGTGAAAATGCATCAAAACGAATTTTGAGGGGCCTCTTAAGGAAGACAATAATATCATGAGTATATATGCCAAATCTTGTTTCATTTCATGCAGTAACAAAAATCTGATGGTGGAACAAAGAAAGGGGCATGCCGAAATATTAATATAGATGAGACTCCTGTCTATTGACTATCATTCTTGGAAGTTTGTTAAGTGCTTCATTATTCTGGGTTCCACTGGATGGACTGCGGTACACACATCCAACGAGCAGTTTCTCCTGATCGTGAAGTGACACACAGAGCAACAAAGGGATTCTTAAAAATGTTTCCATTTCCACTTCTTATCTCGAATGGACAAGGAGGTTCTTGTATCCCCAGCAACTCCTCTGATATTCCTCTGGGTATCAGATTCCAAGTTGGTAAAAATGCTGTTTCCTGGTATATTCCAGCAGATATGTGAAATGTATGAAGGTATCGTGCACTTGATGATAAAAGCATGAAATTTGGCAGGTGTGGTTGTCATCGTAGAGCTAGACTTGGTTGTCGCCTCAGTTATCACAACCACATCTGGTTTCAATCTGCTCATTTACATTTCAATCTTGTTTGGTTCGGAGTCTACATTTGTACATCACGGTCTCAAGTCATTCCTTGCATTCTCATTTCCATCATTATCTCTCTCCCGTTTACCCGCATCCTTATCTCATCATTGCTCATCGTTATCTTGATGATTTACTCAATCATAACACTGTGTAAATTTATTTGCAATATTGGTGATATTATATTTATATGTAATGCCAGCAAATGCCACCCGTTGCTTCGCTGACGAAAAAGGGGGGGGGGGAGTGGGGGGAGTGAGGAAGTGGAGGTGAAAAGAGAGAAGAGGAAGGGGGAGCGAGGAGGGAGGGAGAGTGAGGAGGTAAGAAGACCGAGGTGGGGTGGAGTAGTGAGGAAGCGGGGCGGAGCAAGTAGGGGTGTGGGAGCAAGGAGGGGTGGGGGAAAGGAAGGCAGTGTGAAGGAAGGGGAAAGAAGTGTGAGGGGAGGGGAAGGGAAGGCAACGTGTGGTGAGAGTCCGTCCGGACATAAACACCATTCAGACACGTATGGAGATGACCACCATCAAAACATAACCACTGTCTGGATATGTGCAGTGATGACCACTATCCGGGTATAACCACCATCCAGAGATAGAAGGAGAGAGTGAGATATAGTGAGATATAGTGAGGTATAGTGAGATAGAGAGAGTGCGCTGTGCGAGGATGCTGCACTGTATTAGAAGGGGGTGGAGCGAGGATGGGACAAAGAGCGAGCGAGAGAGAGAGGTGGCGGTAAGGAAATGAGCAGAGAATACGTTATGCTTTATGAACACACACACAGACATGTTTATGTTTAAATGTGAGAGAGTGAGAGAGTGAGAGAGCACTGTGCGAGGATGCTGCACGGTATTACAAGGGCGTGGAGCGAGGATGGGACTAAGAGAGAGCGAGAGAGAGGTGGTGGTAAGGGAATGAGGAGAGAATATGTTATGCTTTATGAACACACACACGTTTATGTTTAAATTTGAAGAGAGCGAGAGAGTGAGAGTGGAGAGTGGAGAGAGTGAGAGAGTGGAGAGAGTGAGAGAGTGGAGAGAGTGAGACAGAGACAGAGACAGACAGAGAGACAGAGAGAGAGAGAACTGTGCAAGGATGCTGCTCTGTATTAGAAGGGGGTGGAGCGAGGGTGGGACAAAGAGAGCAAGAGAGAGGTGGTGGTAAGGGAATGAGCAGAGAATATGTTATGCTTTATGAACACAGATACACATACGCGCACGCACACACTCTCGATGTGGAGGTCAAAACAGAAAGAAAGCTTTCAGGAAAATTATAAGGGAGAGGATTTGTGGAAAAGGAGGAGAAAAGGGTGAGAAAGTGTGATGTGGGAAATAGATAAAGAAGCAAAATAAAAAGGGAGGAATAAAGAAGGGAGGAATAAAGAAGAAATAAAATGTGGTAAAGAAGAGAATAATGAGGGATAATTAATGAAGATGTATCCATAATGTACAACTTTTTCATATTTTCATCTTTGACTACTTTCTATGAAAAGTACAAATGTGAAAATATAACAAAAAGAAACCAGTCCAGGTGAATGTGCACATCACATGAGCTGTGAATGAGGGATCAGAGTTTATCGAAGATGAAACCAAGAAACTTATTTGCTGGTGATGGTCAGGCAGTGTATTGGTACAGTGCATGGTTTATACACATTTGATTACAATTCAATTTGTAATAAATTATTATATATGATTCTGCAATGTTTGTTGAGGCGAGATGTTTGTGTGAGAGATCGAGAAATATCTTCCTCCTTCTGGATTTTGAACTATCTGGAGATGAACGAGCGATTTTAACCGGCTTCTGTTAATGTTTACCAATAAATGTCTGTGTGTGTGTGTGTGTGTGTGTGTGTGTGTGTGTGTGTGTGTGTGTGTGTGTGTGTGTGTGTGTGTGTGTGGGGGGTATGTGGGGGGGTGTGTGTGTGTACAAAATAACTCCAAAACCATGAAACCTCGCAGCCCAAAACTTTGCATGCATTCAAAGGGAACTCCAAGGAAATGCAAGAGTGAAAATTGGATGTTTGGTTTAATTAAAACATCATTTTTGAAGATAATTAACGGCCTTATTTTATTATATACTTTATCAGGCGATCCTTGGCCACCTCGCTCTCTTTGGGGTGTTAAGGCATACACTGGGTTTCCTCGCTGGGGTCTGAAACGACCATGATTTTTGGCCTGCTCAACCATGGCCTGAATTAGAACAGGCCACAACGATTTCTTCACAATAAAGTTTTTTTTTCCACTTCCCTCACTCACATTATCAATACCGAAGAATCAATGGATAAATTGCAATGCTTATACACATTCTGTGACGCCAGCGTTCATGGCTTCATTACATTTCCACAAATGCCATAGCCTCAAGAATCTCTTAAACCAAGCCAAATTACAAAATTACCCTCTAGAATTAAACTTGGCAGCAGTTCTGACTGCTAAAAAGTGTTCATTTGTCCAATTTGGACATTGTTTGGGCGTTTCCGGGAGGAGCTTCATATGACGGATCATTGCTTGCCAAGCCAGCCGTTCCTTATCAACCGTTTTTTTGGAGCGCTTCCGTGAGTGCTTAAGCCACATGGCGAGCATTCGACAACATTCAAACTGTCACTGAATACTTTATTTCAATCGACTTAAACAAAAGTCAGGGCTACTCACCTGCGTTGGCCACGTGTTGCTTTGCAGTACAACTGGCTCGCTGAAAATGTGAGATTTTATTTTACACGACGTTTCCCCCTTTTGTACGATCGTCCATGATAAGACCCATCACTTTGGAAAAGATAAATACAAATGGAAATTAAACGCTTCATTTTTAAAAGTTTCTTCAACCGTTTCGTTGAGTGCTTGGTGAAACCACTTGGCACGTGTTCTTCAAGTTTCAATGGCGATACCTTGGTTCGATACCAGAGGTAGGAAGGTAAAATAAATTATATGATCACAATGAGTAAAAAGGTTTTCAGTTCTTATAAAGTAATGAATCGCCACATCACGGCAGGAAAGCTGAGAGGTACGCGTGCTCGCTCTAAGCTGTCGAGCCTGGGTTTGAATCCCGACTCAACTATAAACTGTCATGTTGGTGTTTCACAGGCAGGGAGATTCTTCAATGTTTGTACCATTAAACTGGTCATCCTATCTACCAGAATTCCCCCCCCCCCTTCCCTCTTCTGTCCCTGTCTATCTCTCTCCAGCTCTCTGAACGTATCTGGATGGTGGTTATGCCCAGATGGTGGATATCTCCACATGCATCCAGACAGTGGTTATCTCGGCATGTATCCGGATGGTGGTTATCTCCGTACATGTCTGGATGGTGTTTATCTCGGGCGTGTCCGGACAGTGGTTGTGTCCAGATGGACTCTCCCTCACACTGCCTTAACTTGCACTCCCCTCGTGCTGCCTTGCCTTGCCCTACTCCCAACCTCTTCTCATTCTCCACCTCCCTCCTCTCTCACTCTTACTCCCGCTCCCTCTTGTTAATATTCCCATCAGGAAGCGACGGATTGCATTTGCTTGTCGAACAAGTAATTGCCGAGAACGAGAGAGAGGGGAAAGAGAGGGGAAAGAGAGGGGAAAGAGAGGGGGAAAGAGAGGGGAAAGAGAGGGGAAAGAGAGGGGAAAGAGAGGGAATGAGAATTAATCAGTTGTTTTATTTTGGTCAACTCTGTTCTGTCCTGTGTTTATGACTTCTGCTTTACCTGTGAGATCAACACAAGTTTGGACGATACCCACCTCCTGATTGGACATCGTTCAATTGAACAACCTTTGGGTCAGGTGACACTTGGAAAGATGGCAGATGGAGTTGGAAAATAGGTAAGTGAAATAAAGTGAAAGAAAATCTAACAAAAAGGAAAGAATGAAAATGAGGAAATATGGAATTTTAAATAATCTGAAAATGGAGGGGGAAGAAGAAGAAGAACTCCCTCCCCATTTCCCTTCACTTACAAACACTTCTCAAGTTGTTGTGATCCAGTTCCACCACCACCAGATGCTCCTCCAGCCCTTCTGTGGAAGTGAGTAAAAATGAACAAAAATTACAAAATGTTAAATTATCTTGTTTTTAGGTTTATGAAGATTTTTTGTTTGTTGTTGTTGTTAGCCAAATATCTAAATACAACAAACAGAGGGGAAGAGAAATGGAATCTCCATTTTGTATTAAAATATAATTTAATTTTCATTGATTCATTAAGGAAATTTCACATTGTATACACGACCCTCGACCGTACTGAAATTGAATGATCACCAATTCGTTTTCTCCACAAGACAGACCTGAACCTTTCGTTCTTAACTGGAACCAGAGGAAGAACTCAAGTTCCTGTTAACTGAATCCAAGAGAACACACAAACACATGTATTGAACAACATGATTCTGGAAACATGTGAATGATTTAAATTACATATGAATGATTTTTGTAAATGTGAGGTCGTTCTTGATGAAATTAATGTCGATACCTACGTGATAGGACAGTGCACCTGTGTAAAACAACTTTTGTTGTTTATACACAACACCTGTAAATATTACAAAAACGTCTCTGCTTCGTTTGTGATGTTACATAAACACTTCACCGTGGAATATTCATTTCAACAACTTTTACACAAAGACCCTCTACTTTCACAAACCATAACAATTCCAGTTGATGAGAAAAATAAAACGGTGAATGAATGATCAGTTCCATTGACTTGGTTGTGAAGTTTTGTACAAACATCAAGTTAATGTCCTGATTCTTCACAATCTCAACTCATGACCTCATTGACCTGTAAAGTATTTGTTCTCAGCACAAAAGAAGATTTCTCTCCCTGACTGTCCAGTCCCCCTACATCCCAGATTATAACTTTGTGGACTTCATGTGATGAATTTTTCAATGCAAGGAAAGGATTTAAATCCTGTTCGTCTTGTATTTCTGGTTCATAATCTTCCTTTATCATAACAATACAATATGAATGATGTACAATTGTGTGTTCTGTCTTATTAATGAGAACGACACTTGGTCAAGCGCACACCTCCGCCAGGCTGAACAGGTTACGTTTTGTATCCCACTGATATGTCAGATCTGTATCCGGACCTGAACCAAAATATTATCAGTTGTTCTCATCACCGAACAAACTCATCCACCAACTTTTGTCATAATTCGTCCACAACTTTTTGAAATATCGTGCTATATGTCGATTTTGGCCCCATCTCTCGATGATGCATGGTGGTTGCTGGGATACGCAATGCAGCATGTAAAAATGGGTTATTAATGAGAGTTTTGAATATTTGAGTGACAGTTTGAGTCGATGGCGAGACGGAGATGCTGTGTAATGGACATGTCTGTAGGGAAAAGTGTTTATCACTTTATATATTACTAGTGGGGCCCGTAGGTGCGTGCCAGTATGTGCAGCTTCGTTTCTTCGCTCTCGTAAACGATGACTGGATTGGGGAATTGTTTCAACGAGTGTGGGCCCGTAGGGGCGTGCCAGTATGTGCAGCTGCGTGCCGACAGTATCAGGTCCCCAGCATCAATTGTGACGTCATATCAAACGAAGAAGAAGAATTGTGACGCCCCTCTCTCTCCCCCTCCTCTGTCCCCCTCCTCTCTCGGCCCACCTCTCAACCTCCCCTCTCTTGCCCCCTCTCCCCCCTCCTCTGTCACCCCTCTTGTCCCCCCTCTCGCCCTTCTCTTGCCCCCCTCTCGCCCTATTCTCTTTCCCCCCTCCTCTGTCCCCCCTCCCCTCTCTTGCCCCCCTCTCGCCCTTCTCTCTCCCCCTCCTCTCTTCCTTCTCTTGCCATCTCCTCTCTCCCTTCTCTCTCCCCCCTCCTCTCTCCCTCCCCTCTCTTGCCACCCCCTCTCACCCCCCTCTCTTCCCCCCTGTCCCCCCTCCTCTCTCTCCCTCCCCTCTCTCCCTCCCCTCTCTTGCCACCCCCTCTCACCCCCTCTGTCCCCCCTCCTCTCTCTCGCCCCCTCTCCCCCACCTCTCTCCCCCTCCTCTCTCCCTCCCCTCAGCCCACTCTCTCGCCCCCTCTCTCTCCCCTCCCCTCAGCCCACTCTCTCGCCCCCTCTGTCCCCGCTCATCTATCGTCCCTCTCTCTGTAAATGTATTCACAAATGTCTACCAAGCACAACGATTAATTCCAACCTTGGGAAAAAACACCTTTCAAACCTTTGGGAAACAGCTGTTTCCCTCGGGAAAATTCAAACCTTGGGATTAATTAATAATTTGAATAATAAAAAAACCTTGGGAGTTTGGCACATACCCAGGTATGGCACATACCCAGAGAAAGGCACATACCCAGGTCCCCAGTGTCGATTGTAATGTCATACCAAACGAAGAAGAAGAATAGTGACGTCAATCCTTCAAATTTTTTTTTTAATTTATAAAATAAGCATTAATTGTGACGTCATTCGTGATGTCATAGCACCGTGTCCTGTCATTGGTTCACAGATACATGGCTGTGACTTGGGAACCGCTCGTCCGATCAATATCAAACCTCAAAAAGGCACATCCGCGGGTCCCCGGCAATATTCCTGGCAAGTTTCAATCCGATCGGACTGGTGGTCGTCCGGTTATTAATAATTTGGGGAAAAATTGGCATAAGGTGAGAAGGTGGAACAACACCTTCAGCTGCCATATATACACCTTTTCAACACTGAAAAAGCAGTAAAATGGCCGTAACTTGGGAACCGCTCGTCCGATCGATATCAAACCTCGAAAATGCACATCTGCGGGGCCCCGGCAATATTCCTGGCAAGTTTCAATCAGATCGGACTGGCGGTCGTCGAGAAATGGCGGTCGCAGACAAACAGACAGACAGACACACAGAGATTGCTGGAATTATAGATAGACAAGTACGTGCCCATAAAAAAAAAATAATAATAATAATAATAATCATAAATAAACCACACGGGCCGTTTCTTCGCTCTCTCGTGCCCGTACGTGCGCGGCCCGGAAGTTCGATATTATTCGCAATTTAGTTTTAATACCCAATTATTCAATTAGCGCCAACGTATTTTACCTTTTCGCAATGTCGTGGCAAGGAAAAACAAAAAGAGAAGAGAAGAGAGAGAATAAAAATTTACTTCCTGGTTCGGAGCATACCAGCACTCTGATGTTACCGAAATTTATACACCGTCTCATATGAAAACGATCATAACTTGGGCCATTGTGTTTATCGATAAATGCGCATAAGAAATCGAGAAATTATTAGAATAGATGAAGTCATCACTCTCCGGAAGCCCGTACGTTGTAACCCGTAATGGGGAGTGCGGCTGTGATTCCCTTCCCCATCGGCCACGCCCACGCAACGTGTCTTGCCATTGGTTTGGTAAATAAATGGCCATAACTTGGGAAGCACTTGTCCGATTAATATCAAACCTTGAAAAGGCACATCCTCAGGTCCCCAGCAATATACCTGGCAAGTTTCAATTAGATCGGACCAGTGCTTGTCGAGAAGCAGTGGTCACACACACACACACACACACACACACACACACACACACACACACACAAACACACACACACACACACACACACACACACACACACACACACACACACACACACACATTGCTGGAATTAGATAGATAGATTAGATCGGACCAACCGTATCATAAATGGCAATAATTTGGGAAACACCTGGGAAACTTACTCAGGTCCCCAGCGTCAATTGTGACGTCATATCAAACGAAGAAGAAGAATTGTGACGCCCCCTCTCTCTCCCCCCCTCGTCTCGCCCCTCCTCTCTCCACCATCCTCTCTCTCCCCCTCTCCCCTCCCTCTCGCCCCCACTCTCACCCCTCTCTTGAATTGTGATGCCCTCTCTCTCACCCCCCTCTCTGGCCCCCCTCTCTCAACCCCCTCTCCCCCTCCCTCTCGCCCCCACTCTCACCCCCTCTCTTGAATTGTGATGCCCTCTCTCTCTCTCACCCCCCTCTCTGGCCCCCTCTCTCAACCCCCTCTCTCCCCCTCCTCTCTCGCCCCCTCTCTGTAAATGTATTCACAAATGTCTACCAAGCACAACAATTAATTCAAACCTTGAGAAAAACAGCTTTCAAACCTTTGGGAAACAGCTGTTTCTCTTGGGAAAATTCAAACCTTGGGATTAATTAATAATTTGAACAATTAATTCAAACCTTGGGAAAAAAAACAGCTTTCAAACCCTTGGGAAACAGCTGTTTCCCTTGGAAAAATTCAAACCTTGGGATTAATTAATAATTTGAACAGTTCATTAAAAACTTGGGAAAAAACAGCTTTCAAACCCTGGAAACACTTGGGAAACAGCTGAAACAAATGAAGAACGATATCAAACCTTGAAAAAGCACACTCAGGTCCGCAGCGTCGTGACGTCATACCAAACGGAGAAGAAGAAGAATTGTGACGTCCATCGCGCAAAAAAAAAAAAACATTGTGTTGTCATTCGTGACATCATTGCACCTTGTCCTATCATTGGTTGACAGACAATATATAGGTCGTTATTGGTTGACAGACATTTATCATTGTATCATGTTATTCTTTTTATTACTGCCAATTATTGTGCTATTATTATTATTAATATGCTGTTATAATTATTCTGAGATATCTTTGGGAAAAATGGCATAATAAGGTGATAAGGTGGAACGACACTTTAGCTGCCATATATACACCTTTTCAACACTGAAAAAAGCAATAAAATGGCCGTAACTTGGGAACCGCTCGTCCGATAAATATCAAACCTTGAAAAGGCACATCTGCGGGTCCGCGGCAATATTTCTGGCAAGTTTCAATCAGATTGGACCGGTGGTCGTCCAGAAACAGCGGTCGCAGACAGACACACAAACACAAACACACAAACACAGACACACAGACACAGACACATTGCTGGAATTATAGATAGATGAGATAAAGTTGTGTATGATTAAAGTTAGTCATATGTCGTAACACTTTAAATAGAAGTAATGATTAAATAAGTATGAAGAAGGACATTGCATTGCTGTGTTGACTGACTGGACACAACCTTGAGGTTGTGGGTCCACTGATGTTGAGTAATCTACTGATGTGGACCTGCGACCGGGGTTGTGGATCCGCCATTTGGAGATGTTCTGGACTGAAAGGATAGAAACCTCGATGAAAAACGGTGCCCAGCTGATGATCCGGGCAGTTCGGAAATCAGTCAATTGTTTACAAGTTATGAGTTTAGGTTATACCTTCGAATAAAATAGCTTTTGTAAGTATTTACAAGGAAATAACATGTGTTTGTGTGTTCATCTATGTGTGTGTGTGTGTGTGTGTGTGTGTGTGTGTGTGTGTGTGTGTGTGTGTGTGTGTGTGTGTGTGTGTGTGTGTGTGTGTGTGTGTGTGTGTGTGTGTGTGTGTCAGGTCAGGAATGGGAGCATGCGCCAGAGCAGCGCGTCGCTGCGTACACTTTCCGCCGGTTCTCCAGGGGCCTCTGTCTGGCCATACCACAGGAAGATGTCTGGCACATCCCCATCTCCTTGAGACACTAATCAACCTGCTGCAACCACGAGGCACATGGTGAGCCCATTGGCCTCCTCTACTCACGAGGCTCCCTCACTGAGAGAATCTGGTGAGCAAGATCAGCGTCAGGAAAATAAGCCACATCTCCACACAGCCACAGCTGATACTCACGGACTATGCAGGTAACAAATCTTATTTGAGTCTCTCGTAGCAAACGCTCATTGGACACAAAGTCTTTGTCTCAGATCCCTGGTCAGAGTCCAAGTCTCGCATCAAAAAGAAAGACTGGAAGCAAAGACCTGAAGACTCAGACTTTCGCCCTCCTGCACAGGTATTGGCAGCGCCACACCCCATGATCCAGTGAAAGCATGACTCCCCAGGCCTGACCCAGACATCTACAGACCTCTGGCTCACAGTCAGGATAGACATGAACATCACTGCCAAGGAAAGTGAATCTCGCCGTGACTTCAACATCCTCACCAGAAACAGGTACAGACAAGACAGCAACATCCAAGATGCCCATTAAAAGCCTGGATCTTAGTTTTGACCCAGGAAACCCATATTCCCAGTGGCTCCGACTCCTCATTCAGCACCTCGAGGGACCTCAAAGGGATAACTGGAGTCTCCGCAAAGATGACTGCACCATCTGCGAAAACAAGGTCAGAGATCTTGACATTCCCAAATGATACACCACAACTTCTTCTCTCTGACATCCTCCCCAGAATCCAGTCCATACAAGTGCTGAAAAGTGTAAGGGCCA
Source organism: Eptatretus burgeri (assembly GCF_056783735.1). Lineage (NCBI taxonomy): Eukaryota > Metazoa > Chordata > Myxini > Myxiniformes > Myxinidae > Eptatretus > Eptatretus burgeri. The sequence continues at coordinate 2,728 of NW_028222856.1, read as the reverse complement.
GTGCACACCCCTGTATCACCACAACTCACATCACCACAGGATGGTATCACAACATCTCACAGCACTCTCAGCACCAGAGTTTAGTTCAGACATTAGATTGATCAGTCTTGGTCGCACCCCATGAAGACCAAGATTCCTCCAGAGGGCATCCCGATTTATTGAATGAAATGCTTTACAGAGATCAACATAGGCTGCAAGCAGCCCCTTCCGAAACTCTCATCTGCGTTCGGTGAGGACCCGAAGAGCAAGGACACAGTCAATCATTGAACTTTTTCGAGTAAAGCCTGACTGCTCTGGACGCTGGTGCTGAAGCAGATGGTGGCTAACCCTCTCAATAATTATCCGAGCAAAGACCTTGCACGGCACTGAGAGCAGCGTCACCTGTTGGTTGTTGTTGCAGTCTTGGTGATCACCCTTCCCTTTCCAGAGAGGGACAACAAGGCCCCTCTTCCATTCAGTTGGGATGATGCCTGTGTTCCAGGCAGAGCACAGAACTGCATGCAACGACATGAGTGCAGCATTTCCACCAGCCTTGAGAAGTTCAGCATGGATGCTACAGATCCCAGGAACTTCACCCCATTTCAACCGGTTCACCACAGCCTGTGTTTCCACCAACGAACGTGGATCACAGTTGATTGGAGGGTCAGCAATAGGGATAATAACACCCCTGACATCTAAATCAACACCTGGTGGATCGGCCTGGAACAGCCACCCAAAGCAACCGGCCCAGCTGGCCTCCACTTCAGACTCCTCTGTCAATAGCCCCAACTCCCTGCTCAAACTGGAGTACACCGAGGGACGGGCTTGGAGGAACACAATGCAATAATTCCCCTGTGAGCAGGACAAGAATCACTTGACCACAGGTGATGCTCTACCCCCTCACAGATGTCTCACACATCTGCCTCCTTGTCCACCCTTTGAGCACGTACAATTTTACACCTCAGCTCTCTGAATAGCTCAGCTCTCTGAATAGCTCAGCTCTGCCATTCAGCCTGGCCCAACGACTGGTCAATGGCATTTCGTGTTCCTTGAGACACAAAATTCTTCTTCGCCCAACGTTGAGTTCCAAAACATGTACTGGCAGCATCAAGGATGGTGGTCTTGAAGGCACTCCACAACTCTTCATGATCTCCCAAAGCACCCAGACCCCCCCCCCCAAATCTCCACTCAGACTGTTCGCAAACTCCTCAGGTGCCCTCTCATCCTTGAGTTTGCCAACATCCAGCTGAGGCTGGGATGGTACCATTCTCCTGGATTTCAGCTGCAACTTCAGAGTTGCCTCAACAAGCCTGTGGTCAGTATTGAGGAATGAGGAGCACCCCGGTAGACCCTGCAGTTCTGTATCATCCTTCAGTGACCATCAATGAGCACATGGTCAATCTCCTTTGCCACATTGCCAGCGTTGGAATACCAAATCCAGCAATGAGCCTGTGGGGGCTGAAAGCATGAACCAGCCTCCTTAAGTCCATGACTTCTTGGAAAGTCAAGGAATTTGCTGCTATTCTGTTTCTCAGTTCCAGACCCATGGGGAGCAACACATTTCAAAACCATCCCTATTCGTTCCAATTGTTGCATTAAAATCCCCCAAGACTGGAAGAATATCTCTCCTGGGGCACTGATCAAGCACAGACTCGAGCGTATTATAGAATGCGTCCTTCACGGTGAGATCACTCGCCTCAGTCGGAGCATATCCAGAGACCATGGAAATGACACCCAAGAAATGACGAATCGTTCGTCTCATAATACGCTCGTTGACTGGTGTTACCTCAATTATCATTGCAGTCGGCTTATTGGACACAGCTGCAGCAACTCCTTGGGCATGGTGACCATCAGAGTGACGAGACCAACAGTATAGGTTTATCCACCGGTCATGATCTCGCCACAATCCGGTCTCCGAACCTCAGAGAGTGCTGCAATGCCAATGTCCAAATGCTTGAGCTCAGAAGATAACAGAGACAGGTGATCATCCTCTTAAGGATAGGACATCCCAGGCACCCACCCGAAGGGACTGCCTCAGGTTAACGTTAACCCAAGGAGACCGCCGTCTGGTGGACGACACCACAATCACAAAAATAAGCACATAATTCAAAACATAAATTCCATTTCAGAACAAAAATGTTTTTGGCAACAGAACCACACGATACAGTGCCAAATTTGAAAAAGGAACAGAGGAGGTGAACTGTCAGCACCACCGCCACTCACTCGCGAAAACATCCAAGCAGCCATCTTCGGCCAAACTCAAGCCATGTGAAACCCATGCGAAGCATGTCTCATTGGCTTTGCCCCAACCACATCAAAGCACCACCGGCAATGAGAAAAGCTCTCCAGCAAGAGATGCAGGAAACCACCGACCGTTAGCAACGATCCAAGAATAAAGGTCGTTCTTCTTGTAGTCAGACCCGCGTAAAGCGAGCGATCCCATGTGTGCCAGTGCAGCCAACTCTGCATACAGCGTGACACTGAACAGGAAGAGGATGACAACGTGGCCCAGTTCACGCCTTCCCTGAAACAGCTCAGTCAGCACATTCAGCAGGCAGCCCTGAAGTTCCGCCGGGCTCGCTATCTCCAGTGCTTAACCGCCAACAACCACCAACGAGCCCCATGAACACCAAGGCCGTGATCAGTTCCCAATTTTCTTGAAGCGCGCTCACCAAGGGGCTTAAGTACTCAAGAAAGCACTCCATTTTAAAATGTTGACAAAGAAGCTTGCCACTTGGGAACTGAACAG
>NW_028222855.1:0-25000 GCF_056783735.1 Eptatretus burgeri | reverse complement strand
CAAGAGGGGAATTCCAATAGATGGATGACGAGCATGAGGGGGATTCTAATCGATGGATGACGAGCATGAGGGGTATTCCAATCGATGGATGATCAGCAAGAGGGGTATTCCAATCCATGGATGACCAGCAAGAGGGGTATTCCAATCGATGGATGACCAGCATGAGGGGGATTCCAATCAACCGACGACCAAACTCAGATGTGTTTGCACCTTTGATGGAGCTTTCCATGTCCTTCCCCGCATGCTTAGTGGCTTCTCGTCAAGTCCAGCAGCTGCTGGCTGTTTATTGTCGTGTCTGGATCATTCTCACTGTGTCTGGGTCCGATGTGTGAAATCCACTTTGCAGTAGTGACACTGGATTACACATTTATGCATTGCGGGTGAGGGATTTAAAGCATATTTTGACAGATGGATGAAGGGATCGATTAAAAGATTAATGCGGGAGGAATGAGGGAGGTTTAAACAGAACACAAAATGGAGGAATGATCTTGAACCCTGTCTCAACAAATCCAAACACGTTGGGCATGAAACACCAATACCGTACGCTTTGTGCTGAACATTTAATGAAATAGCAACGTGATGTTACTCCTTTCAAGGCCCTGTCACACCTTGACGATTTAGCCAACGTATGCCTGACGTGTGCAAAATTGGGCTAAAACGCCGGCACACGTCGAATACGTTATGGGTAAGTTTGTATACGTTAAGAGCACGCTGGCATACGTCGTAGAACGCTGGCAAACGTCGTAGTTCGCCGAGCTGTTAGACAAATTTTCCATGCTTGAAATTTCCCGACGTATGCCAGCGTATGACTCACACATTCCGCATAATGCTGGCCATAAGTTGTAGGCATGTTACGCGATCGTTGACACACGTCGACACACGTTACTTGGAAGGTACTCATAAGTGGAAACATGTCAAGGTAATGGTTAGCATCAGTGTTCCAGACTCCCTGTTTTTTTTTTGTTTAAAAAAAAAAAATTTTCTTCGGTATGACGGTCATGTTGATGCTTCAATTTCTAGTGAGGTGATAATATAATTTAATTAAAAGGCTGCCGCTCAACGATTTAAATCATAACCATCATACCGAGCTGTTAGGGATTATACCCCGATTAGGGAGGAAATCCCGATCAGGAATCACGTTACCAACACAACTAGAAGCTGTACCTGGTTACGTGTCCTTACCCCATGAGCTGATCCCCTTTGTAATAGTTTAACAAGTGAAGGTTATCAGATTGTAATGGAGTTCTGAATAAGTCCATTGTGACACGGGGTATTGTTCTCTATTACACGGAATCATCTTTTGGTTCTTCTTCTTAATCATCAACAACAACCCACATTGAACCAGAAACTCCTCTCACTCCCTGTGACGGACGTTTTCCTGCCGAACCACACGAGTCTTCCCGATCTGACTCTCTACACTCTTCACCTCCTCCATTATCAGAGTGAAACAAACACGATCATTGTACAACATTCCTCATTAATAACTTGATCATTCCTTAACCCGGTCCGAGTACAGACACGTTACCTCTCCTGCTGATGAAGTTTGAAAAACGTGAAAACACTTCCGCGAATTGAGCTCAGGAGGAGGAGGAGCTTCCTTCCGTGACGTCATGAACGTGATGACGCCAATTCGCGGCAGGAGAGGGTGATCTTCCGGGGATTCAAATCGAACGTCACGTCACGTGGTGATTTAAATAACAGCTTTTCAACTTGAGTTTATTTTCTTGTTAAAGAATAACCGAATGAGGGAACAACCCGCGGGTATTTAACCCTCCCACGTGATGATAACGTGAACTCGAACCCCGTTCTCTCTCTGATCATCCGGTTTCATAAACAAACTCGTTCTGTCTCGTTCTCATTGATCAAAACAAACATCATTAGGGAATCCCGATCCATCGACGTCATCCGATCGATGTTCGAGTTCGGAAAGTTCAATCGGAGCCTGAACTGAACTCATCGGGGAGAACGATCTTCAAAACGTGTTTCAGATGAACCCTGGACGGCTGGGTTCGAATCCCGACCCAGCTATAAACTACCGTCCTGCTGTTTCACAGGCAGGGCGATTCATCAAGGTGTTCATCTTCGTCCCAAGGATGCACGTAAAGCCGGCCGCCCCGTGTGCTGGCACGAGTTGGTGGACGTCAAATAACTCACAATATCCTTCGGGAAGACGAGGCAAGCTCTCGCCGGCATCCTGAACAAATTATAAATTCCTGCTGTAACCCACGAGGCACTGCATCAGTTGAACAGGAGCACCCCAAGTAATGATGAAATATATACATCACATGTACACACGAATGAATGAATGAATGAATCGTCATGGTTTAAACATACATCACATGTACACACGAATGAATGAATGAATCGTCATAGTTTAAACATACATCATATGTACACATGAATGATTGAATTAATCGTCATGGTTTAAACATACATCACATGTACACACGAATGAATGAATGAATCGTCATAGTTTAAACATACATCATATGTACACATGAATGAATGAATGAATCGTCATAGTTTAAACATCCATCATATGTACACATGAATGAATGAATCGTCATGGTTTAAACATAAATCACATGTCCACATGAATGAATGAATGAATGAATCATAATGGTTTAAACATACATCACATGTACACACGAATAAATGAATGAATTGTCATGGTTTAAACATGCATCACATGTACACACGAATGAATGAATCGTCATGGTTTAAACATACATCCCGTGTACACACGAATGAATGATTGAATCATCATGGTTTAAACATTCATCACATGTACACATGAATGAATGAATCATCATGGTTTAAACATACATCACACGCATAATACACGAATGAATGAATTGCCATGGTTTAAACATACATCACATGTACACACGAATGAATGAATGAATCGTCATGGTTTAAACATACATCCCGTGTACACACAAATGAATGATTGAATAATCATAGTTGAAACATACATCACATGTCTACACGAATGAATGAATGAATCGTCATGGTTTAAACATACATAACGTGTACACATGAATAAATGAATGAATCGTCATGGTTTAACCATGAATCACGAGTACACATGAATGAATGAATCATTATGGTTGAAACATACATCACGTGTACACACAAATTAATTAATGAATCATCATGGTTTAAACATACATCACGTGTACACACAAATGAATTAATGAATCATCATGGTTGAAACATACATCATGTGTACACACAAATGAATTAATGAATCGTCATGGTTTAAACATACATCACGTGTACACACGAAAGAATGAATGAATCATCATGGTTTAAACATACATCATGTGTCCACACGAATGAACGAATGAAACGTCATGGTTTAAACATACATCAAATGTACACATGAATGAATCATAATGGTTTAAACATACATCACATGTAAACACAACTAAATGAATTGTCATGGTTTAAACATGCATCACATGTACACATGAATGAATGAATCGTCATGGTTTAAACATACATCCCGTGTACACACGAATGAATGATTGAATAATCATGGTTTAAACATTCATCACATGTACACACGATAGAACGAATGAATTGTCATGGTTTAAACATACATCACGTGTACACACAAATGAATGAATGAATAAATCGTCATGGTTTAAACATACATCCCGTGTACACACGAATGAATGATTGAATCATCATGGTTTAAACATTCATCACATGTTCACACAAATGAATTGTCATAGTTTAAACATACATCACATGTACACACGAATGAATGAATGCATGAATCGTCATGGTTTCAACATACATCCCATGTACACACGAATGAATGATTGAATCATCATGGTTTAAACATACATTACGTGTACACACAAATAAATGAATGAATCATCATGGTTTAAACATACATCACGTGCACACATGAATGAATGAATGAATCGTCATGGTTTAAACATACATCATGTGTACACACGAAGGAATGAATGAAACGTCATGGTTTAAACATACATCACATGTACACACGAATGAATGAATGAATCATCATTGTTTAAACCTACATTACATGTACACACGAATGAATGAATGAATTATCATGGTTTAAACATACATGACATGTACACACGAATGAATGAATGAATGAATCATCATGGTTAAAACATTCCTCACATGTACACACGATAGAATGAATGAATTGTCATGGTTTAAACATACATCACGTGTACACACGAACTAATGAATGAATGAGTGAATTGTCATGGTTTAAACATACATCACATGTCCACACGAATGAATGAATGAATCGTCATGGTTTAAACATACATCACATGTACACAGGAATGAATGAATGAATCGTCATGGTTTAAACATACATCCCGTGTACACACAAATGAATGATTGAATAATCATAGTTGAAACATACATCACATGTCCACACGAATGAATGAATGAATCGTCATGGTTTAAACATACATAACGTGTACACATTAATAAATGAATGAATCGTCATGGTTTAACCATGAATCACGAGTACACATGAATGAATGAATCATTATGGTTGAAACATACATCACGTGTACACACAAATGAATTAATGAATCATCATGGTTTAAACATACATCACGTGTACACACAAATGAATTAATGAATCATCATGGTTGAAATATACATCATGTGTACACACAAATGAATTAATGAATCGTCATGGTTTAAACATACATCACGTGTACACACGAAGGAATGAATGAATCATCATGGTTTAAACATACATCATGTGTCCACACGAATGAACGAATGAAACGTCATGGTTTAAACATACATCAAATGTCCACATGAATGAAACATAATGGTTTAAACATACATCACATGTACACACAACTAAATGAATTGTCATGGTTTAAACATGCATCACATGTACGCATGAATGAATGAATCGTCATGGTTTAAACATACATCCCGTGTACACACGAATGAATGATTGAATAATCATGGTTTAAACATTCATCACATGTACACACGATAGAATGAATGAATTGTCATGGTTTAAACATACATCACGTGTACACACAAATGAATGAATAAATCGTCATGGTTTAAACATACATCCCGTGTACACACGAATGAATGATTGAATCATCATGGTTTAAACATTCATCACATGTTCACACAAATGAATTGTCATAGTTTAAACATACATCACATGTACACATGAATGAATGAATGCATGAATCGTTATGGTTTCAACATGCATCCAATGTAGACACGAATGAATGATTGAATCATCATGGTTTAAACATACATTACGTGTACACATGAATAAATGAATGAATCATCATGGTTTAAACATACATCACGTGCACACATGAATGAATGAATCGTCATGGTTTAAACATACATCACGTGTACACACGAAGGAATGAATGAATCATAGTTTAAACATACATCATGTGTCCACACGAATGAATGAATGAAACGTCATGGTTTAAACATACATCACATGTACACACGAATGAATGAATGAATCATCATTGTTTAAACCTACATTACATGTACACACGAATGAATGAATGAATTATCATGGTTTAAACATACATCACATGTACACACGAATGAATGAATGAATGAATCGTCATGGTTTAAACATTCATCACATGTACACACGATAGAATGAATGAATTGTCATGGTTTAAACATACATCACATGTACACACGAACTAATGAATGAATGAGTGAATTGTCATGGTTTGAACATACATCACGTGTACACACGAATGAATGATTGAATCGTCATGGTTTCAAGATATCTCCCAGCAACATCAAAGACGGTGGATTTGAAGGCACTCCACAACTATTCAGGATCCCTCGAAGCACCCAGACCTCCCAGATCTCCACTCAGCCTGTTCGCAAACTCCTCAGCTACCCTCTCCTCCTTGAGCTTGCCAACATCCAGCCGAGGCTGGGATGGTACCATTCTCCTGGATTTAAGCTGCAACTTCAGAGTTGCCACAAGCATGTGCTCATATTGAGGAACTGAGCACTCAGGTAGACCCTGCAGTTATGGATTATCCTCCAGCGACCACCACCGAGCACATGGCCAATCTCCTTTGCCACACCACCAGCATTTGAATACAAAGTCCAGCGACATGATATGGACGAACCACATATGGGAAAGGTTTCCAGTGAATTCCCCTCTGAAAAGCTGATTATTAGTTGGAGATGATTTTCCATATGTTGTACTGTCTGGCCATTCTGAGTCTCAGCACCATCAGCGGCAGTCAGGAAATGGGGAAAGAGTAAACTTCTTTGCTCAGTTGATACCATCTAAAAGGAATGGGGCAAAGTTTGAATCCAACGATAACATGTACATTATGTTCTGCCATCAGCATTCAAATGACATCATCATCTCCTTTTGAGAGAGAGAGAGAGAGAGAGAGAGAGAGAGAGAGAGAGAGAGAGAGAGAGAGAGAGAGAGAGAGAGAGAGAGAGAGAGAGAGAGAGAGAGAGAGAGTCCCGTATGCAAATTACGTCAGACTGTCATGTGACCAGCTAAGTTGTCCAAGATGGCAGCTTCCTGCAGGGAGGAAATCACCGGCAGCTGATCGGCGATTTTTGATGAATAATATACGCTCCCCCGTATATTATTCACCAGGACAATGTAGCGAACGAAGAAGTCAAACGTTTTACATCTGTAAGATGGGATAAATGGAGAGAAAGTGTCAACAAATGGCTCATCTTAGACGTCACAAACGACGTATAGCCGAGAGTGCGGCGCGGGAGGACGAACTTCCATCATGGGCCTATTGTACCCGAAGTGCCGGTGTAAAGATTTCAAGCTACCCCACCCCCCTCCTTTCAAGTTACCTCCCGGTAATCTGAAATCGATTTCAATTTACCCCCGGGGTAGCTTGAAATCGATGTCATCCTTCCCCCTACTATTTCAGATTATCCCCCTCAAAACATTTATTTATGTATATTTATTTACAAAAAATAGTAATTTAATTGGTATTAAAAACTAATTGGGGAAAAACCATTGATCACGTGACCGCCTTCAAAGAGTTTGAAATGAATTTTGATTTTATTATGAATGATTTTATTTTAATAATGTTATTAATTGAAATCAGTATTTCTCATAGTTATAGTTTTTGCCACATTTTTATGAAATCCTTCTTCGATATAGTTGATACAAATAGACATACTGGTATATCTTTTTAACCAACTCAGACTATATTTACTATTATGGAAACAACACAATAAAATCAATGTATAAGAAAGGCAATGAAAACAGCTTATTTTTAATTCACAATTTCGTTGTGGTGGTGGTGGTCGTATGGTAGCTTTGCTGCCGGGGTAGCTATCATTTCTTGAAGCGCAACTGTGTCGCTGATGCAGCGCCCCTCTAACAGTACACACACTTGAACTGGTATTCATTTCGCCAACCTCGGAAGGATGACAGGCTGAGTCAACCCCCCGGTGCATTCATTCAGTGGCCGACGGGGCTTGAACTCAGGACCCTAGGATCCCAAGCCGCCACCCTAACCACTTCTCAGGACCCTAACATTTTGTCCTGACGAGTTTGGATATTATCATGAGCATTTTCACCCGATGGGAAGAACTATTAATGATTGTGGAATGTCATTGACCAACGATAAGGGATTTGGATATATTGTTAAAAGTGGCAATACCTGCAGAGGTTCTGTGGGTCTTGAAAGTAACAGCAGAATGGATGTCATTGGGAATGGGAAATGAAGACCTGTATGACACGCCGGAGCAACAGGCTAAAACGGAATGGATAAATGCCCTTGGACAAGCCATCAAAGCATTGACACCCCATACAGATTGGGATAAAGTGCATAGCTGTAAACAAAAAGTAAGTGAAGATCCGAGAGATTATCTGGAGAGATCGCGAGAAGTTTTTGAATTACATTCAGGAACGACTGAGAATACAATGGATGTGCCATAGAAGCATGATTTTATGAATGGAATGTTGCCAAAACTCCAGACAGGAATGAAAACACTCTGTATTAGTTGGGAAGCAAAGCCAACAAATGAAATAGTTGATGTAGCTGTTCATTGTGCATGACAGATGGAGAAAAAAGGCCTGGAGGCCACAACAAGATTAATGCAATTGCAAACTAATACATTGATTACTGATCAAAAGAGAATAATTCCTTATGAAACCTAGATAAATCAGAGGTATAGTGAAGGTAGAGACAGAATTGGGGACCCATTACTGGAGGAATGACAGTTTAATGACCAGCGATGTTTTAAATGCAGGGAACTGGGTCATTGGAGCAAATATTGTCCACAGTATCGGAAGCAGCAAGGTGCAAACGGAGTTTGGCAACTCAACATAGAACACAGGTGCAAACATCTCAGCACAGGACACAGATACAGCCACCATTTCATCCACCAAACCGATTATGACTATGCCAAGAGAAGGGAACTTTGGTATTACCAGAGTCAGAGTCCCCAGAAGAAGAGCCAAAACTAAATCGAAGAGTAGGTGGTCAGGAGGTTCCATTTTTAATTGACACTGGAGCTTCATGCTCCACGTTACAACAAGACGATTTTCCAGATGTTCCGTTATCACAAGCACAGGTGAATGTAGTGGGTGTGTCGGTAGTAACAATGACGACCCCACTGACAGAAAGATTGCAGGTGCAAGTGGGACCGTTGACAGAACAACATTCTTTTTATTAGCAACTAACTCTCCGCTTAATTTATTAGGAAGAGATTTGTTATGCAATTTGTTGCAAATGACCATTGAACCTGTGGTATATTGTTGGAAACTTGATGACAAGACAGTGTCTGTGTCCATGAGTGAGAGATTCATGAGTCTCATGAGTGCAGTGCCCGAAGTTCAAGAATGGGGCACTTACCATGAGATTGATAATACAGGATGGAAGTTTGATCTCCACTGTACAGCATATAATGATTCCACAGGTGATGACAAAGTATATGCAGAAGAAGCTGTTATACATTTCCAAACAAGGTATGATTTGCATTTGGTGACAATGTGGAAAGGTCAAGAGAGTACAGCTGTCGAGGTATGTTCAACATCGACACAATAAGAATTATGGAGACAGCCTGAGATAATTACTCCAAACATTGCCCTTTTAACATCACAAAAATGTAGGGGAAAAGATATTGGTCAAATGATTACATATTTAAAGGAAAATGAGGGAAATAATTTATGGAACATGAATTAATGGGCAAGTTCCAAGGAGCTGTGCTTTAAGTGCAAGCGGAACATGGGTTTTGTTGGGAGTGAGAGGAAAAAATAACCCCCTCCACTTTTACAGTGGATAAAATCTCACCTTTTGAGGAAGCTGCAGCCACACCTAGTTTGCTTAACCAGTACCTTCTTACCTGTGGCCAACACACCCAAATGATGTTGGAAGAATAAAAAACATGGAATCAGTTAAAATCCAAGTGGATAAGCCCAAACCGTTATCACGGAAACCACAATATGCCTTGCGGCCGGAGACCCGTGCCGGAATAGTGCCGGTAATAAAATTGTTGTTGGAAACAAGGAACTATAGTTCCTACTATAAGCCCATGTAACACACCTATTCTGCCAGTTAAAAAAGCTGGGAAAGAGATGTGGCATTTTGTACAAGATCTGAGAGCAGGAAATGAGTGTGTAAAACCTGCTTATCTGATTGTTCCAAATCCAGCGACTGTACTTTCTGGCATTCCGAGTGACACAAATTTTTACAGTGTCGTCGATCTTTGCAGTGCGTTTTTCTCGATACCAGTACACGAGGAGTCACAGTACTTATTTGCATTCACGTAAAAAGGAAAATAGTACATGTAGAAGGTTCTCCCACAGGGATACATGGTGAGCCCAACGTTGTTTTCACGAGTGTTGCATGCTGATTTGTGTGATGTTACATTTCCGAGGGGCTCAGTATTGGTACAATACGTCGATGATCTTTTAATTTGTTCTCCCACGAAAGCGGCATGTGAACAGGACACGATCGTGCTGTTAACGGCATTGGCAAAGGGCATAAAGCGGCGAAAAACATGCTACAGTTCTGCAAGCAAGAAGTGAAGTCTTTCGGACACATTTTAAAAAGAAACATGCCGCTTCTTTCAGCAGAATGAGTCAAGGCCGTACGAGGCTTTTCGAGGCCCACAACAATTCAACAAATGAAGTCGTTTTTGGGAGTAACAGGCTCTGTCAACAATGGGTTGTTGATTATGCGATATTATCGCATCCCTTGCTGCACATAAGCTCACAAAGTAGTACGGATCCATTACAGTGGACAGATGAGGAAAACGCAGTGCTTAAAGTGTTAAAATTTAAATTGTCCTCAGCGCCGGCGCTCGGACTGCCGGATTATAACAAAACGTTTTATTTGTATTCACATGAAAATGGAGGATTTGCGCAATCTGTATTGACACAACAACACGGAGCAAAGATGCGACCCATAGCTAACCATAGTGTGTTAGAAAAAAAATTATATTCATGTACTCTCAATTATAATTGTTGCTAGTGCTTTATAAATTTAATTTTTATGCTATTCTGTAGTCGAAATTGCTGTTGGTCATGTTTACCTTTACTTAAATATTGATAAAAGGAATGTTTTACTATGAAAGAAGGTGACCTGGTTGATATCACTGCAACTTTTGCCATGATTATGTCATTCTCTCTCACTCAGTGGACATGCATTGCATTTTGAATTATTTTGCCTCATGCATATCAGACTCATGTACTCACTGCATTTTTATATACACAACTCATTATATTCATTTCTTTGTATTCAAAAAGCATACAATCACATTCTTACTAAGACCTATAACCAAATGTTTTATCTACCACCTATCCTCTACTGTCTGCTTCTTAGTATTTTGTTTGATTTTGTTTGACCAGTAAAATTCCTTTCTCGTGTGAAACCAATCTCACCAAGGCCAGATGTAGGTAATCATGCTCTCTCTTTGTTCTCCCAGACCCCCTTCACTCCTACCAAAGTGTGTATATATATATATATATATATATATATATATATATATATATATATATATATATATATATATCAGGAAATGTAAGCTTAGTTTAGTGCAAATCATTGTGGATATTTACATCTCAGTGTTTTGGACTCTGTGGTACTGCAAAATAAATGTGTTCTTTGATGAAATGTACTTTTCCTTGTGGACAGTGGATTATTTGTGTATTGCAAATTGAGTAATAGGATTTACACCCAGTCGGTTCAAAACAAAATTCCACAACAATAGCATGAGGTATGATCAAGATGCGAGAGGAATTCCACCCTGTTTAAGGGAAGTCGCTGCGGCCTCGCACGCGGTCCAGGTTACCTCCTCAAGTGGATTGGGGATTCTGGTCGTGTAGAGGGATCCCCATGCAGTTTCAGCAGTACTATTAAAAGCGGAACACAACATCTCTCTACTTCGAGAGCTACAAGGTACGAATTAGTATGACTACCTTCATCAAATATCACCATCCAACGATGCTCAGTTTTGAAGCTGGTATCGCTGCTGCCCACAAGTGAAAATTATGAGGAAGAACGTGACTGCGTGGATGTAATGACGTGTTCGCTAACCTCATGCGTTGATTTGAAGGACGTTCCATGACAGAATACTGATTTGACATTATATGTAGATGAATCGTCATCACGAGCTTTAAATGGCACGTTATTGACTGGATATTCTGTTTGCTCAGATACGGAGGCGTTGGAGAGTGGAAAATTACCAGGACATTATTCTGCATAACAAGCAAAACATTTGCTCTTACCCGTGGATGCTGCATTGCGGAGAATGAGGAAGTGGACTTTTGCGCAGATTCCCAGTATGCTTTTGGGGTCGTACACGATTTTGGAATACTATGGCGTGTTACCGTCTGCTATAACAGTAATTAGGTGTGATGTGCACACGGGAAGAGCAAATGGTGTTTCAAGAGGAAAAGAGTGAACAGACAAGGCAGCAAAACATGCAGCGAGATCAGAACAAAATCCAGTGACCATGCAAGGTGCTTTAACAATATCAGAAAGCAGTCCAACCCTCGAGGATGTAGCTGCTATACAGGCAGCCGTTGATAAACAAGAGAAGTATAAGTGGATGAACTCGGGATTGGTATATGATACTAAATCCCAACTGTGGACTTCTCATGATGGGCAGTGGTTGTGCCACATGCGTTGTTACAGCAGGGCTTGCCCGTTTAGCTCACGGGGTGAGCCACACTGGGAAAGGGGGAATGTGCAAGTCTGTTGGGAAACAATGGTGTGCACCCGGATTTTCCGTGGTGGCTGAACAATACTGTAATACTTGTCCAATCTGCCAAGAACATAATCCAGGAAAAGGTGAGAAGACAGTGCAAGCAGCCCACAGACCTCTCTCCGGGCGGTTTGTGCACTTGCGAATGGATTTTATTCAAATGCCAAGATGTGGTGGGTATGAATTTGCACTCATAATAATTGATATGTTTACGAGATGGGTGGAGGCCTTTCCATGCAGAAAGAGATGGACCTTACTTAGGTAATTCAACATGTAAATATTATGCTGAACATCTTAAAGAAAGAGTCACAATGAAAGGACAGATTGCTGGGAGAAGGATAGATATTGATACAAGTGCAAATAACCTAACTGAACCCCCAGCCAGCCTTAAATAATACTTACTTCATATGTGGGCCTGGGGCATATCCATGGCTGCCGTATGGATGGATCGGATCTTGGTATGTGGTGTTGTCGAATTTTGTAGTTAACCGACTCGATGTAAATCCTGTTATTCAACTTGTACTCTAAACAATTAATTCACTGTCCACAACGGAAAGTACATTTAATCAGAGGACTTTTATTAATTTAACATGATACCAAGGAGATCAAGCCACTGAGATGGTACACATCCACAATGATTTGCACTAAGCTAAGATTACATTTCCTGGCATTTATATGTTCTTAGCAGGGAGTGGAGGGAGCTGATAAGCACCAGGCAAAAGAACTCCAACTGCAATACCTGTCTACAAGGTGAAAGGCGAATGACATAATCATGGCAAAAGTTGCAGCATTATCAACCAGGTCACCTTGTTCCATTGCAAGACATTCCTTTTATCAACATTTAGGTCAAAAGACTCTTGGGTAAAGGGAAGCATAACTGACAGCCAATTTGACTTGTAGCATAAAAATTATATTTATAAAGCACCAGCAACCATTACAGACAAAGAGTACATCTCTATTATAATACCAAGCTTGCACACTAAAAACTCGGCTCGCCGTCACACGATCCCTATGAAACTGCTGTGGCACTTAGCGGACATGCTGACAATGTTTGGGAAGTCTTGGCGTTCCATAGTACCACTTGCATTTTGCACAATGCGTATTTTTGGCATTCCCCGTGTACAGTCTGTCGTCTGCTACCAGCTATGTTGTACTGCTATCCCGTGCATGTGCATGGGTATCGCTAGTTAATATAATTATTTTCTTCCACAATTCCCCCCTTTTTCCTTATCAGGAAAATTTGAATAATTATATTACACATGATCACCATATCCCATTCCTGGAGGAGAAAATATATCCGGTACACAAGTTCAATCAACAATGGCAGTGAGTGCTCATATCAAAAGAATGCTGGATGACGACCATTTCAATAGTGTCCCAGCCAGTTGAGTGAGTGTGTTTCCATTTAATTAATGGTCTGTTCATCAGCATTTGTCACAAATCGAAAAGACATGCCACCTGAAGTCAGAAGATAAGCAGGTCAGGGTGTAGATAGAGCAGCACCCAACAGGAAACACAGTCGAGGCACTCCTTGAGCTGCAGAGAAGGTAGATCTTGACAGGTACAAGCTTGGGCCCGACACTGGGTTGAAGACGACAAAAAGGACTCAAGAGGTGACTCAGAGATCCAGCCCCAGCCGAGTTTGGGGCCTCGTAGCAGCAGTTTGTGCAATCAGGTTTGATTCACCAAGTGAACTGTGCACGTTGGATGCAGCCGCGATGGCTGCACGAGCCTCACCCGCACCATTGAACACACGTTGTAGATGACTCGCCGTGTGGACCTTCAGGACCTTCGTTGTGCATTGAAGCAACCACGGCAAGTTCACCATGTATTTGCAATGGCAATTTGTGAGTGTGGCTGAGGACATTCCTCCTGGCTTGCCTGGCCTGCCTGGCACCATACAACGGCAATGTTAAGACTTTGCCTTGCTGTGGTTTGACTTGTCCAACCTCTTCCGTGCGTTTTTCTTTTTCCTTTTCACCACATTGTCATCTTATCTCCTCAGGAAGGGGGTAGTTTCAGGATCACGTGTTGAATGCCCAATCACCCAAATCTGAGTTCCCCATCATCCAATCTTTCGGTGGAAGTTCTTCCAAAGCTTCATTAGACGAAATCGTACACTGCATAGTTCAACACTCTGAAACACTCTGAAACAAACAAAATCAAGGTTAAGCCTCGTTTAAACACCAATCAGTAAACGTCATGGGCTCATGTATTTCAACAACACTGAGAAAGGTTCTTACAGAAGCATTCAACTTGCATTTTATGTTATATCAATATTTTATCCCTTTCCTTATTATTTTTTCGCACCTAAATGACATGCTAAAATATACAGAAATCTCAGTTGAATGTGCACTCAAAGTATTCATCTCATTTGCTATTTCCATGTCACCTGTACAATAACTATGAAAGTTAGCTACTTCTTTCAAGTACCGAATCCAAAGCGATTCGGTTTTGCACAGTTACCATTTTAACATTCATATCTGCTAAACAATTCATAGTTTCATTCACAAGAAGTTCCAGATGGGACTGAAATTATTTATTTATTTCTCGCTAACTTAGCACTTCCGTACTGATGAAAGATGGTCAAGTCAGTGTTAGAAATACCTCAACTTACTTAACAAAACGTACAATAAGTACCACTTGATCAAAATCATGCACCTGTCTAATTAATCAGAAGACAGATAACACAGGTAATAGTTAAATTGGCTTGTAGTAATATTTAAATTGGCTTGCAGCATCATTGCACTCTTTTCAATAATATAATTATATTATTCTGACTGATTTAACATTCATTTCCCATGGTCATGTCTTCTGTACTCTGCATAATTGTTATTTATCCTCTTGTTTGTCTTTCTACAAATTGTAGAGGCATTTTATTTAAATTACAGTCAGGTCAGTACCAGCTCCTAATCAGTGACAGCAATACAGTTACAATACATGGTACAATTCCTAATTCCATTAATTGATTTCATAATTGCTTTTGGTCTAACCACTCTTCCAGTCATTCTGCATTATGGTTATGTAAGTACCAGGCTGTTTTCCCTCATTACTTCATTCCTCATATGCAATGTTCACCAATCTGTCGATCAATTTAATAACGCAGACCCTCCTTAAATATTATGTAAGTACCTCAACTTAATATATTATATTGATTCAATTCTCAGTAACTTTTCCCTATCCTCAATTAACAGATCAACAAGGTCCATAGGTACAGTGATTGACAATATATTAATCAATAAATACAAGTTATTAATAACCTTATTGTGATATAACCAATAATTAGTCTGTCACTTGAAGACCCCAATACCTTTAAATTAGGATTACGAGACTTATATGATGAAAGGTTTCTCAATTTGTAATCTCAAAACAAAAGTTTATATTAGTTATAACCAAAAGAAGCATGATGGTTCGTTCTCAATGAGTTCCTTTTTTTTTGAGCTTAGTCTGAAAGTAATTAAAACACAACCTCCACTAGTTACCAACTGTTTCCCCTGTTTACATGTAGACATTACCACAAGTGTCGCTTGTTGGTCCTTTTGACCATAAGATTATCCCCATCATGACCATCCAGGTCAAAAACATAATCGTGTTCTGGGTTATTATGATTTACAAAATAGATTCCCAAAATAATTCAAAGCAAGGTTGCACATTCTTACATTCATTCACAGGAGTAATTAAACAAGAGCAGCATGGCTATCATTGTCGTCACAGGCTGATTCTTTTGGAAGTCTTTCTCGGGCTCTCAGCTCTGCACTCCTCCATCTCCACTCCGCTTGGCCATGGCATCGAGTTGCCGAGCCAGAGACCACACTTTGGCTGCAGAGCGTCCATTTGAAAAGAAGAACTTTGATAACATTGTTAACAGACACAAAAATTTCCCAAACAGTTTAAACAATACCAAATGCTATTTCATTAACCTGATGAGCATCCATTTCTTTCATGGTCAATGGAACTGAAATATCTCGGAAAATAATTTTTAACCAATGTCTCTCATCACTATTCAGAATTCCATCAACATTTTAAATCTCTGACATTTTCCATCTTGTCCATTTCTCTCTCACCAACAGCAACATGCTGCAATATAACCAACTCACTGACTCAAGCCATCTAATCACGTCCTCTGACCTTTCAAATACGAATCCATTTCCTTTATCAAAACAAATACAATCTAAACCTGTGTTTTTAAACAGGTGTACAAAAATTGTGCAGATCAAGGTTAAAGTTGAGTCATCAGGTGAATAGCATTTAAATTGCAGCTCAAAACACTCCGTCCACACATGTAGCTGGAACCTTCCCAATCTTTATCACTGCTGTGGGGGAGGCATGGGAGATTTGCCCTCTTTCTCCTGATTGGCTACTCTTTCTCCTTTCTCCATTGGGTTAAAACTCAACCTTTGAGTACATTTAGTCATCCAATTTCGCTTAAACAGCTTTATGGTCTATCATTGTGACAATAAATAAAATTGTCAAATTAAATCTAATGAATTTACCTCAACAGATAGAGGCCCATATGAAGACAACAGATGTTTTTCTGTCAGTTTCCCACACAGAAAGCTCGACGTTGGCTTGGCAAAGTTTGCAATGTTGTTTAAGGAGTACCAGACAGCCAGTCAGTACACTAGCAGCCAGTCTGTACACTGTACACTTGGTTAACAGATCAATCATTGTAAGAGGTAACATGATTTCATCCATCTATGCAATGAATTTTGCCTGCCTGAATCGATCAAAGGGTGACCCTGGGTTGTTTGCCATTGCCTTCCCAGCAGTAGTTTTGGCAGGAATTTGTCTTTAACATCCATCAACCAATGTCATTTATTAACTTTAACATTCACAGACTAATGAAGACAGCACGCCTAGTTTAACGTCCATCCGAGGGATAATTGATTGATCACTCTCCACCAGAATGCTGGTGGGAGGTTATAAATCCTCATTCATTCCAAGGTACCAAATCATACACAACTCCTTCACAAATCACTTTAAAATCATTCCAAATCACTTCTCCACATTTTGATAACATTTCAAGTACGAATCAAATCGAATTTTGGAAACATTTCTCACGTCATCACCAACAGCATGCGCATTTCGACACAATGGCACAATAGCCAAGCCCCCCCCCCCTTTTGAATCTGCATATGAATTGGATCGAGGTCTCAGCACCCATAAATCTCTTCCAGCCACACCAACAGCCGCCCAAGGGACCCCGGGGTCAGTGTAGAGTGAGTTAGCTGGGTAAGTCAAATTGACAAATTGGAGGTCGTTTTGCTGTTGGTGGGAGTGTAGGCTCAAAACCCGTTTGGAGGGGTGCAGGAGCCCTGTTGACGGGCTGGGAGCGTGGCTGCGAAAGGTGAGTATCGCTGAGTGGGTACCCCGGGCACCGGGCTAGTCGGCCGTGGTAGGCCAAGGGCCCATGGGGGGCCAGGATAGCGTAGTGGGCATGGGTGCACCCGCATGGTGCGGGGGCCCGGGGTGCCATTAGCCGTGGGGGCAGTGTTGTGGGCATGGGTGACCCTCGGAAAGGGGCCCGGGAAGCCAGCCTGCCACGTGAGCGTTTCAGGGGAGTTGCCATGGGGGGCACTCCCCGGTGTTTCGGGAGCTGGTAGGCTCGGAGGCAGTGTAGTGCCCGGTGGTGCCATTGTCGGAGAATCGGCAGAGGGTCGTGCCTGCCAAGGGGAGCCATGCGTCCCAGCCATGAGACCGTGTGAGGGCACGGGAAGAAAATTGGGGGGGGGGGCGAGGCCCGAAAGGGGTAGTTTCGTTGTGGGCCGCTGGACCCACTTTGGGTTAAAGATCGCTGAAGTCTGGGGTTTCGTTGGGCCTCGACACAGGACGCTAGCTCTCCCTTGTTCCCCTCTGGGAAGAGAACGTAGGGGTTGGGAGTTGGCTCGGTGACGAGATAGGTCAGCCGAACAAGGACAGTAAAGAGGGGTGAGGGGACGATTTATAGTGGGGAAGTAAAAATAAAAATAAATAAAAAAAAGTTTGGCCTAAATTGGGTTTTCCAAATGAAGGGAGTGGGTATGGACAGTGACAGGCAAAGGCGATAGGTTGGGAGGGAGACCGTAGGGTAGGTTCGAGCCCGCCTTCCGAGTGGCCAGCACCACCGCACTCCCTTCACCAACCTCCACTGAAGGGCAGGGGCCGGCCCGCTTTATCGGCTGGCTGTTTGCTGCGAGGCCTGTACCGGCCGGATCGTCTGCCGGCTGTGTTTGCCTGCAGCGGCCCTGTTCTGCCGGCTTTGTTTGCCTGCAATCACCTTTGCCATGCCATGCCTGCTGCCCTCGATTCTGCGTTTGCCCCGTTCATTTTTGATTTGCCCTCCCTTGTTCATTGCCATGTGCGCCAGGATCGTCGCAACAGTTTGCAAGCTTCAAGAACTGTCCTGTTGCCAGCTACAACACGGGCCTGCAGTGGCGGCCCGTGCGCCGGTTCTGTTGACTTTTGTTTTGCTCCCTGCAGAGTCCATTGATCCTGGGCCATGGTTTAGTGTAGAATTTGTAAGTAAGATGTACTGTATATATAAGTGCGCCCCCGGCATGTATGTCTTAGCGCCGGCAATTTTATTTAAGTCGTCCGTGTGAATGGGTTTGTTTAGTTAGTTACTCAGCCCTCAGGTTATTTATTTTGGGGACACGAATACCATGAATGTCGCACTCAGGGATCTGTAGGTAAAATGTACTAGGGGAAAACTACACATGATGGCACACGGAAATTTGACGACTCGGGACGAGTCTGTAAAAAGGGGAGGAGGTAGTGTTATGGCTGTGGAAATTCGCAAACCACCATTCAGGTCCTGTAGGTGAGATATCTCTAAGTACATGGGTTGTTAGCAACAAACCCGTTGTATAGAGGGACATTATGTGATCCATTCGGGCTGCGACACTTTGAGTTGGGCGTTTTTCTGTTCTATCTTTATTTTGAACCAACCATCAAACCACCATCGAAAACCCTCCACCACCTTCACCTCTCTCCTTCTACAGCCATTCCCACACCACCTGTGAACACTGAGCGTCGGGCTGTCTTTGCCCCGTTCAGTGATACGCACCGAGCCGCGAGCGCAAATAGCGGCCTTTCCTGGGGAAAATTCGGATCACAAACGCTACACGCCCACTTCTGCTCCATCCAATTAGCAAGCGCGGGGTGGCTTGGCCCCGCCTCCAGGCGCATCTGTGTGGACTCGATAAATGCAAATTCTAGGATCAGGGGAGGTTCACGCCCACTTTTCCTCCGTCCAATTGGCGAGCTCCGCCCCCGACGTCATCCTGATCCGGATATTTGTATATTGTTTTCTCCTGCCGGCTTATAAAACGGCGAGCGCAAGGCGAATCGTGGCAGAGTGTGGCAGTAGCAGTGTGTGTCGGCAGGGCAGAGTGAGTCATTTTTGGGTTGGAGAGTGGAAGAGAGCGGGGGCAGAGTGAGTCAAGTCGGGTGGCGAAGTGATCGGTGTGGCAGAGAGTGAGCCAGTTTTGGTTGGAGAGTGGAAGAGAGCCGGCAGAGAGTGAGTCGAGTCATCTGTGTGGGGAGAGTCGAGTCAGCTGGCGAAGTCATCGGTGTGGCAGCGAGTTGGGTTCTGCAGTCGGCTGAGAAGAGTTGCGGGAAGAGGCAAAGGAGCTCGGGTCCGAGGCGAGAAGGACGGCGGTCGGCGATGAGGTCGCGGTGTGAGATCGCTCGTCGCGGGACCCAAGCCAGCCAGCCATTCTCCTCCCCCAGGGCATCAACAATTCCCCCTTTCCCCCATGCTGAGATAGTGCAAAAAGGGGGCCCCGTTCCCACCCCACTCCAAACGTCATGCCAATGGAACCCCCCAAGGAGCACGGAGTCGGGGCACAGCCACGCGGCCACATCTGCGGCTCGTCCACCAACGCGTCAGGAGGACACGGGTAGGACCCCCCCAGTCTCGCGGATCTGGCCGCTCCTTCAGGTCACGCGCACATATTGGCCTACAGGCCCTTCTGCCCCCTTGTCTATGAGGGTGGCTTCTTTCCTTTGCTTTTGAGTAAATGTGTGTTGGCGCCGTCTGCGAAGTAGAACTGTATAAGTATTGCCGTGTGTGCGTGTAGTCGGAAGTAACTCTGCGTCGTCGTTGCTTTTGTTTCGATTGCTATGTGTGCTTTCTGTGTGTCGTGTAATAAATGTGCTTTGTGTGAACTGTTTTCCAGTTTCGCTTCGTCTTTTCTTTTTTGACCCTCCATCCTGCTTCACGTAAAGGGTTTGTAGTGGGCTTAATACGCCCGGTAATTAATCAGAACCGTTGAGGCCGACGATAACACTGCTCGGTTATCACTGTAGCACGGAACGGACCGCTTAAGCGGTTCGTGTCCGGAGTCGACCTGCGGCGAGGTACGATCGCCCGGTTTACCATCCGCGTGGGTACTTAGGTAGGTCGAGTTTGGCGAACAACCCTATCCTACGCGGGTGGCCGATTGGCACGATTGTGGTGAGGTCGAAAGGCCCACCCGTGACTGGCTCCGGGCGATAGTTCCGAGAGGGTCATGACTGAATTGTCCGTCCGGTGGGTGACGCGGTCGTGATTAGAGTGACGTGGCCGTCCGCACGCCGGTGGGCGCGACCCGCAACAATATACAGGTGAACTTTCTACACAGAGGAGAAATATAATTATGTTAATTCCAAATGGATACATTCTTAAAAAGAATCATATCATATTTGAGTACATTTTATTTCAGGTTTAATATATTTTATTTTCATATCAAGTTTTAATCATCATCAATTTATTTATTTTCTCACCCCCAAACCCATCATGAAAAAATGAATCTCCAATTGAAACCCGTTTGTGAGATCCACATCAATATCTGATCGATATGAGAAATTATATTCAAATTCCCTTTGATGATCCTTACCTCGTTATCCCAAGGTTCGTGTTGTTTACCTGATGGATTCACCTGAAGATAGATTTCAGATAAAACTAGAAGGGCGCTCGGTTGAGCGCATACCTCCACCACGTAATACCTGATCCATGAGAACATATCGGCCCCATTACATTCTTGAAATATCATGCGACACAGTACTGTATCGTTTTTGGTCCTTTCTCTCAATGGTGAAGATTCGCTTCAAAAATGATATAATTATCAAATCCAGATCTTCACAAAAATCTAATCAGTTCGTCCTTTACAGATTGTCCCACAACTTTTTGAGATATCGTGCACACAAACAAACAAAGAAACAAGAAGACGTCATGCAGAGCACAATACTTGCAAAATCCATAAAACAAATTTGATCTCAAAAATAATTGGTGGTTGAAGTCAGTGACATTATGTGCAATTCTTCTTCATATTTCAAGTAAATCGGATGAAAATTGAGGATTTTAGAAATCTTCAGATTTGTTGACCTTTGGCCTATGTTGACCTTTTGACCTCAAAAACAAAAGGCTTCTTCCTTATAACAAACTTTACCATGTGGTGAAGCTTCATAAAGATCGGTTTAAAATTGTGACATGTAGTTGACAGACAAACAGAATCGATGAACCATTTTTCTTAAACAAACATCCATTTAGCAATTAACAACAGAAAGGGGAGGAAACATCACCTCCTTCACCTTCCGTGGTGCAGGTAAAAAGTAAATATTCAATCAATACACGAATAGTTCAGTATCACGAGCTACACTGGAAGTACATGTTCCAACATCGGTATGTAATGTTATGGAGATTAGGGGGGGGGGGGGCAGAGGGAGGTTGAATTATTAGGATTAATTAAAACCTCTCCGTGTGAACAGCATGGATGTTATTAATATAATATATTCAACTACAACTACGAGTACTACTATTGTGACAACTACTACAACTACTAAACTCAAATTAAAAAGTTAACTTTGAATGAAACACACGGTTGAAGAAGAATAATAATAATCCATGTTGTCTCGTGATCAGAGTGAAGAGTTGGGGTTAAAGTTCATTTCACATCAAATAAGATAAAGAATGAACTTATTTAATTATATAATCTTCATTACAATATAAATATTAATCAGTAGTCAGATCATCATGCACAAGTAAATGATTTTATTAATTTTAACCCAAAATAACCTTCACTTTGTACGTTTCATGAAATAAATCACGAACTGAACGGAATGATTAGAGAAACCGGACGGAGTCACCAACAGGGATATAAATCCCAATAACGGGTTTAACGGGGTCCATAAAGTTCCCCCTGAACACGTGCAGGACCCGCGTTTCCCCGAAACACGTCAACTCTCCCGCCTCGCAATCCAAGAAGAACCCAAACCGTTCAGGATCCCCAGACATGGACAGGGGGGCACATTGATTGTTGTGTTGTGTGTAGTATGTATTATTATCTATATATAAACACCAAGACTGGGGATTCATTGCCAACCTGCTCCCTCTCCCTTTCCTCCTCATGGAGTTTAAACAGATTCCGATTCTGCACCAACTACTCGAACTCGCATCAACCTCCCAGTAGTGACGGCCCGACGAGAAACTCTCAGAGGAAACAACTTGATATGAACAATCAAACCGATCAGGGTGTTCCGGGTACGGTTCAACGGTCCCGGTTAGAGTCGCCGTCCTGAGGTCCCGGGAGATCTTGATCCCACGATGTACAGAGTTTGGATCCAGACTTGGGGTCCGTCCATCTGCGGACACGAGACGGGGTCGCGGACATTGTTAGACAAACGGACACAAACACAAACACATGAATCTCTTTTTATAACCTTTGGGAATCACATTTATCAACAAAAAACATTTTATTACAACAATTGTTTATATTTAATTACTTCACCACCAATTAATTTATATACACACGCATGCACGAACGCACGCACGCACACAATTATTATAGATGTGGAAGTCAGAACAGAAAGAAAGCTTCCAGGAAAATTATAAGGGAGAGGATTTGTGGAAAAGGAGGAGAAAAGCGTGAGAAAGTGTGATGTGGAAAATAGATAAAGAAAGAAAAATAAGAAGGGAGGAATAAAGAAGGGAGGAATAAAGACGAAATAAAATTTGGTAAAGAAGAGAATAATGAGGGGTAATTAATGAAGATGTATCCATCGTGTACATCTTTTTAATATTTTCATATTTGACTACTTTCTATGAAAAATACAAATGTGAAAATATAAAAAAAAACCAGTCCATGTGAATATGCACATCACATGAGCTGTGAATGAGGGATCAGAGTTTATAGAAGATAAAACCAATAAACTTATTTGCTTGTGATGGTCAGGCAGTGTATTGGTACAGTTCATGGTTTATACACATCTGATTACGATTCAATTTGTAATAAATTATTATATATGATTCTGCAATGTTTGTGTGAGAGATCGAGAAATACGTTCTTCTTTCTGGATTGTGAACTATCTGGAGATGAATGAGCAATTTCAACCGGCTTCTGTTTGTCTTTTCCAATAAATGTCAGTGTGTGTGTGTGTGTGTGTGTGTGTGTGTGTGTGTGTGTGTGTGTGTGTCTGTCTGTCTGTCTGTCTGTCTGTCTGTCTGTCTGTCTGTCTGTCTGTCTGTCTGTCTGTCTGTCTGTCTGTCCGTCTGACTCCTCCATAACTCCAAAACCATGAAACCTAGCAGCCTGAAACTTTGCATGCGTACTAAGGGAACTCCACGGAAGTGAATGAGTGAAAATTGGGTGTTTGGATTAATTTGAAGATTAATACCTTTTGGAAGATAATTAACAGCCTTATTTAATTATATCCTTTATCAGGTGATCATTGGCCACCTCACTCTCTCTCTCTCTGGGGTGTAAAGGTGTATTCTGGGTTACCTCGCTGAGGTCTGAAGCCGCCATGATTTTTGGCCTGCTCAACCATGGCCAGAATTGAACAGGCCACAACGATTTCTTCACAATAAAGTTTTTTTTCCTTTTCCCTCACTCATACTATCACTACCTACGAATCACTGCAGATATTAACATGCTGATTAACGTTTGGAGATGCCAGCATTCGTGGCTTCATAACATTTCCACACATGCCATAGCTTCGAGAATCTCTTAAACCAAGCCAAATTACAAAATTTACACTCCAAAATTAAACTTAGCAGCAGTTCCGACTGCTGAAAAGTGTTCATTTGGACATTGTTTGGACATTGTTTGGGCGTTTCTGGGAGGAGGTTAATATGATTGATCATTGCTTGCCAAGCCAGCCATTCCTTATCAACTGTTTCATTGGAGTGCTTCCTTCAGTGTTTCAGCCACTTGGCGAGCACTCCACAATATTCACACTGGCACTGAATACTTTATCTCAATCGACGTAAACAAAAGTTAGGGCTACTCACCTGTGTTGGCAACATGTTGTTCTGTGGTGCAACTGGCGGTGGCTGGCTCGCCGAAAATGTAAGATTTTATTTTACATGACATTTCCCCTTTCTGTACGATCGACCATGATATGATTCATCACTTCAGCATAAATAAATACAAATTAAAATTAAATGCTTCATTGTTAAAAGTTTCTTTATCCGTTTCGTGGAGTGCTTGGTGAAACCACTTGGCACGTGATCTTCAAGTTTCAATGGCGATACCGTGGTTCTATACCAGAGGTAGGAAGGCAAAATAAATTATATGATCACAATGAGTAAAAATATTTTAAGTTGTTATGAAGGAATGAATCGCCACATCATGGCAGGAAAACTGAGATGTATGCATGCTCGCTCTAAGCTGTCGAGCCTGGGTTTGAATCCCGACCCGCTATGAACTGTAATGCTGGTGTTTCACAGGCAGGGTGAATCATCATTTGTGTACTGTTAAACTGGTCATCACATTTGCCAGAATATATATCTATATATATATATCTATATATA
>NW_028222854.1:0-25000 GCF_056783735.1 Eptatretus burgeri | reverse complement strand
CAAACCCCCCAACTACATCGAACGATGCATCCTACTCAACCCTCAACACCGCAGGGTGCACCCCGCCCCCTCCACACCGCCCTTCTCCACGGGTATCACGAGTTCACATATAATCCTCATCGTGTGTTCTCATCTCTGGAGTAAGGACGTGAAGACAGCCGATTTTCTTTTGTGAAATTCCCATTTTTAACCTGAATCCAGAAATTAAACAGGAGTATTGTGATGTATCAGAGTCGTTTATACTGATGTGTGCGAGTTTGGGTGGACCAGGGAGTGGTTACGGGGAGTCACGTGACCCGCCCTTGTTATTTAATTTCTCCAAACTTTCAAACATTCGAACTTGTGTTTTGTTTCATTTGAGTTTGGGTTTTGAGAGTTTATGAAGAACAGGAACTGAACACAAACATGAGGATAAAATAATCCGTGTGTTTAAAAAATCGGATTATTCATTGGGACCAGGCTGTTGTTGTGCTCGTAATGACGTCACAATATCGTGCAGCAGTTCATCGTGACGCACAGACGTTCATCGTGACGCACATCCGTTCATCGTGACACACAGCCGTTCATCGTGACGCACAGACGTTCATTGTGACGCACAGACGTTCATTGTGACGCACAAAGCACATTCCACGACCGACTCGTTCACAGCGACAGAAACAAGTTTTCAAGCTCTCACAATGTTGACGCTGATTTGGAGAATTTGTATTTCCTTCTTCGGACTTTTTTCTTCGGGAATTGTCCAACTGGACCGAGTCCGGGAAATGTCTGTGTCCGCGAATCGGACTTGGCCCGGACGATGGGTTCTCAAGTCAAAACGGGTAAGGGGCAACCATGGGGGGGAGCATGGGTGGGGGTTAGTGGGGGAATGTGGGGATTAGTGGAGGTTAGTGGGGGTTAGTGGCGGTTCATAGAGAGTAGAGAATGTGAACAAAATGAACTGGAACACAGAATTACATCAAAAATATTTAATTCACAGTTTTACATTTTGTGAACTTTCACCTTTGATTTGTGACTGTTCACCTTTTACCAATGTGACGTCATGGAGATTGATTCCAGTTCTGAACGTTGATCAGTGAGTCCATGGCCTCACAAAAACGTGATTGTGAAAACAAAAAACTTTTAATATTTTTTTGGTCAATACGTTTATTTCATTAATTGGATGAAAGTGTGTTTGTGATGATTTTGTGATTATTTATTTTTTGGCATATCAGAGCAAAATGATCATTGTGAAGTATGTTATATGTGGATGTTGAGGTAAGTTACCCTCTGTGGATATGCAGGTAAGTTACCTTCTGTAGATGTGCAGGTAAGTTACCTTCTGTGGATGTGCAGGTAAGTTACCTTCTGTGGATGTGCAGGTAAGTTACCTTCTGTAGATGTGCAGGTAAGTTACCTTCTGTGGATGTGCAGGTAAGTTACCCTCCGTAGATGTGCTGGTTCATCATGTGGACCAAACATTGTTTCATGATCAATTCTTGGAGACAGCCTCCACTGCTCATAACACACTCAAGTCAATCATCACGTGTTTGGTTGCACATCATCTCACAGTTCATCCATACAGTGTCATTGTCCTCATTTTACAGTTCAATTCGTGAACTGATAAACTTCATGGTTTGTTGCTTTTTGACTGTCTCGGTGAAGGATCGGAGAAAGGTAAATGGTACAGGGACCTTTTTGTCGGGCAGGATCCGCAGATGGGATCCCATTTCTTTGAAGGGACCACAAAGAGGATTACAAACGAATGAGGGACCCTTCCTCCATTTGCAATTCTCAAAAACATTGGGTAAACTCACAAGGTCCACGCTGAACCCGACGATGCCCCCTTCGGGTGAACCGAGGAGGTTACTTGGCTTGAGATTCCTTATCTATCACTGTGATTCCACTGAGGATTTGGTGAATTTACATTTTCAAATCTCCACAGACAGTACAGCTGTGAGGTTACTAGAGCATCACAAAATCAGACTTTTAACTGTGGAAACTGAAAAGGTCTTTGATATATTAAAATTGTATTAATGTAAAATTCAAATAAACATCTCGTGATCTCATGTCGGGTCACAATCACCCCCCCGTAAATCAATGATGTCAGGACTTGGTTATTGCTGAACTCGGTGTCCTGGTTCCGTGAAATGACTCTGTGAATCACAATGGGAAACATAAATCACAAAATTCTCACCGAGGAAGTTTTACAAATTAAATAAATTGTTTCACCAGGCATTCATCACCAGGTATATCCAGGTATCTAAAGGTGTGAGATTATAAAAATTATCATTTGAAGTATCTTCCGATAACTGAACCTGCACCGCCGACTGGTTAAACTTCCAAAAATCCGGGCTGACTGCAAACTTCCACTCTTGTTCCTCACTCGTCCCATCTGAGAACTGTATTTAGGAGGTTATGATTTCCCACTCTTCCCTGCAGGATTTCAAGCCGACAGTGAACCCTTATCTCACGTCCCCCTCCCCATTTTGACCCACCATCTTCATTACCCCCATGAACCCTTCTTAGCCTCACCTGCTTATTTACAGATTGCGGTGTTCCCTTCCCTCCTCTCTCTTCTCTCCTCTTTTCCTGTTTCATTCCTTCCTTGATGTTTCCAGGAGTTGCCACGCTGCCCAAATGACAGTCGTACTCTCAATCACCTTGCTCTTCCATGAGCCTCGATCGTGTCGAGTTAAAAAAAAACGATGTCCAGGACGAGTTTAATATCAAAGGCAGAAATCACAAACTGTTGAAAGATGGAGTAGGATATTGATTTATAGGTTGTTGAAATGCAGATCAGATATAAAATGTTATTTTTGGTGTTTAATGGATAAAACCCACTTTTATCACATTTTATTTATATCCTGACACTGCTGTTCCTGTCCCTGAACTGTATACAGATCATCCGTTCCCACGAGTACCTTCATCTGGGGAATATGAAAGAACAAGCCAGGCAGCTGCAATGGATTGGCCTTACCTGGTTGGGCCTTGTGGTGATCGCAGTCATTGTGTTCATCACCGCGTGGTCTCGTGGCTGGTTCATCAAGAAGAGAAATAAAAAATGCCGCATTTCACGGTAAAGAGCGATGTGTCACATCTTTAGTTTAGGAATCTCTCATTCAGCTTGTCCTCCACCTCATCAAGGTTCTGGTCTTTCTTTGTTTCCTTCCTTTGTCCCAGTTTCTTAAGCTGTCCCTCATGCAGCAGGTCATGGGGTTTTGTTAGTGTGTGAGTGTGAGTGTGAGTGTGAGTGTGAGTGTGAGTGTGAGTGTGAGTGTGAGTGTGATTGTTAGTGTGAGTGTGAGTGTGAGTGTGAGTGTGAGTGTGAGTTTTCAGGTCATAACTTTTACCAATTGAGCTTTTGTCATTAAATCTTCAACAAACGTTGATTATGAGAATATTAACACAAATTAATAAATCATATAAATATATATTCACACACAGTTTATATTTTTGACCTGTTTTTTTGTTTTAGTTTATTTTGAGGACGGAACAAAGCGGATGCGGACGGGCTTTGTGTTTTAGGATACTTTCTCGTTGTCTTTTTGTTTTCTGAAGTCGCCATTCTTCTTGGTCTAGTCTCATTCAGGACATGTTCTCTTATGTAGAAGTTACAGGATAATGAAAGAACAGCTGCGAGACGTGAACATCAAGCTGATCAGCCACCTGGAGCACCAAGAGATGGATCAACAGCAGCACCAGGCAGAGCAAATAAAACTACATCAGCTTCTTGCTGAGCGAGAACAAGTAAACTCTGAAAAATTTGCAATTATTACCAAAGAAAATCGAGAATTCAAAGAACTTCTCCAAAACCTTAATATGAATCTGCTGCAAGTACAAGAAGTGGCACATCAACAACAACAGCAAAATGAGGAACATAAAATGAAGGAGCAGCAGTTTCACGAGAAGCAAGAGGAAACCAACAAACAATGTGAAAACCTTGCTCGTGCAAACAAAGAACTGAACGAGGAGGTCCAGCAGCTGAAGAGCAAGTTGGTACTTCTTGAGGAACAGGAGAAACAGGAAGATCATGAAAATGTCCAGGAACACAATTTGAACATGGAGGAGAGTCTCCACAACAACTCTCCAGGAGCCTTACGGCACGGTGTGGACACTCCAAGTAATGAAGGTCTCCGTTGTAGACCGGTAAATATCACTCATTGTACATAATCAACGTGTGTGTGTGTGTGTGTGTGTGTGTGTGTGTGTGTGTGTGTGTGTGTGTGTGTGTGTGTGTGTGTGTGTGTGTGTGTGTGTGTGTGTCTGGTTTCATGTTTGGGTCAATTTAAAATCCCTTTCTTAAGCAATGCATGAAGTTCCAAGTGAAATCACAACTTTGACAAACACACAAACTCGGATTTCACAACTAAAAATCTCAAGCTTTCTAATCCTCAAAACTTTCAAAACTTTTCTTTGTCACTCAGACCTTGACTTCTGTTGTTTCTCTCCCTCAGGATGTTCTCAAACAGTTTCACACTTTGCTAAGCAAAATGACCCAAGATAACTTTCACCATCTTCTTCCAATGACCATGGCTCTCAACATCACGTGCAGACATTTTGAGAGCGTGGTTCAGATGGTCCTCTCTCAAGCTGTTGTCACGCCCAAACATTCAGCGGTCTATGCAAGTTTATGCCAACACCTCAACAAGGTGAGGAGCTTCAAACATTGATGGAGGTCACATATTGGTACATCCTGGGTTTATCGTACACTTTAACTCATTTTAACATTCTTATAACCTTCTACCCACCATGTCACCACCCTGCTTTGTCTTTCACAGATTGAAGTACCAATGGGGGACACACCTGGAACGTTTGAGCCCTTTCAGCAAATTCTCCTCAAACAGTGTGAGGAGAAGTATTCCAAGAGTCTCGCTGGAATCAGTTGCACATGCGACATCAAGAGCGTTGAAGCCTCCAGTTTGGTGAACTTGGGAAAATGGGTGAAAATTTCAAAATTGTCCAAAAATGGGAATTTTGATCTGACTTTACTGACGTTGTCTTTGAACATTTGTTCTTATCCAGGTGAACGAGGATGAACTGAACACCCTCCTGAAATTCAGGAAATGCTCCCTGGGAATCATCCGTTTCATTGGGGAGCTCTATAAGCTGGGTGTGGTCACCAACAACATCATCGTGCATATTCTTATCGAGTTGCTCAGAGATGGAAGAAACCAATCTGTTGAATACATCTGTTGCCTTTTGAATACCGTTGGACAGAAACTTACTTCTGACGTGACGGATGTCGTGGTAATATTATTCTCTGATCCATGACAGACATGTTCAATTCCAAATGGGATTTTCATTAAGATCCATCAAACAGGTTTTCGTGGAGACAAGTTGCAAATTATTTTTGTTCCTCAACAGATGGATGAATATTTCCACCAAATGGAGTCGATTGTGAGAGAAGGAAAGTTGTCAGCTCGCATTCTGTTGATATTGCAACGATTTATATTTCACCGCAAGGTAAATACCTCATTCTACATTTTATAACCACAATAACCCGCCACAGACATCTGCAGACAGTATATCGTCTATCCGTGTCAACCCATGTCTGATATGTCTTTCCTTAAACAGCGCAACTGGGTTCCATTGACACAGTGAAGATTGCTGAACACCATCTGATAAACAAGGGACCTGAACAGGTCCATCAGCACGGTGAAAGACGGACATGATTGTGGACTGTATGGTCTCGAAAATCAACACAACCTCGAGGCCCGCCACCTCACCTTCACAGGTTGTCTGAACTGCTTCCAAATTCAGTCTCAACTCACCTTAATTAATCACCTGAGCTGAATCTAGTTTCTGTCATCGTGGAAGATCCATGATCTTGACATTCTTCACTCCACCCTTCAATCTGTGTCTGCATGGAAGATTCAACTCAGAAATGCTCAACATCTCAACCTCCCTCGGTGAAACACTCAAAAGTACAAAAATTCCACAATTCCTTTTTTCACCGATATGTTTAAATCTGTTCTGAAGATGTAAATATCAATTACATGTTTCATATTCGTTTGAATTGTGTTTTTATTTTATTTATGATCTTGGTGATTTACATTTGTTTAAACATGATTTTTCTGGCTATTCTGATGTCAACCTTGTTTGTATCAATTTTCTGTTTGGCTTTACCAAAGATGTTTTCTTTTATAAACCATGCTGTAAGCCATTCCTTATCAACCATTTTGTTGGACTAACAGCTTGAGTGCTTAAACCATGTGGCAAGCACTCTACAATACTCACACTGTTACTGAATATATCGATCGACTTGAACAAAGTTCAGGGCCCACTCGCCTGCGTTTGATCGTGCGGTGGTTCACTCGCTGAAAATGTGCAATTTTATTTTGCACCACGATTCCCCTTTTTGTACGATCTTCTTTCATTCCTCGACAAATCATTTCGGCAGAGATTTAAATATGGAGAAAATTAAAATGTTTTGTTTTTAAAGTTTCTTCAACCCTTTCATTGGATTACTTGCTTGAGTGGAGTGCTCGTAACATCTCCGGAGTTAGGAAGGCAAAATAAATTAGATGATTACGAGTAAAAAATATTTTCAGTTGTTACAATAGCAAAGCAATGAATTTCCACATCACAGCAGGATAGTCGAGAGGTACGCAGACTCGCTCTTTCTCTAATAAGCTGTTTTGCCTGTGTTTGAATCCCGACCCAGCTATAAACTGTCTTCCTGGTGTATCACAGGCTGGGTGATTCATCAACGCGATTGCTGTGTCTCAGATAAACATGAAACTGCACATCACATTTGCCAGAATACACACTCTCCCCTTAACTGTCACCCCTTCTCCCCTCCCCTGTTACCCCTCTCTCTCTCTTTTTAGAATTTACACTGAAGTTTTGACCTCAAAAATAATTGGTGGTTAAATTCAGTGTCTTATTTGAAAATCGTCTTTAAATTTCAAGGCAATCAGAAGAAAATTGAGGATTTTTTGAAATTTGGCCGACGTTGACCTTTTGAACACAAAATCGATGGGTTTCTTGTTTACAACCAATTCTACCATTTGGTGAAGATCAGTTTTAAATTCTGATTTGTAGGTGAATGAGATCGGCCAGATGTTAGTGACAATAACAAACCATGAAAAGACCGAAACCAGACACGGCTCTCCAGCAAGGTCTTATAAGATGATATAATTAATACACCTGCTCCTGTTCAAGGTCCAGATCCCCATCTGGTATCTCAGTGGGATACAAAACGTGAACTATTCAGCCTGGCTGAGGTATGGGCTCCACCAAGTGCCTTTGTAGTATTTTTTTCTGGAGTTACTTACAAGACAATGACAGAAACATCAGGAATTTGATTGTGATAAACAGGATCCATTGCCAGGGGAAGTTACGAATGAGATAATGGGAATGAAAATATTTTCTTTATTTGTTCAATTGACGAATATTGAATGAAAATAAACATATTAAAATGCCAATTTATAGAATTAAAAGCCTGCGTTCGATCTCATTTGAGTTGTCGTGTCTGTGTTGCCCAGGGGAATTCAATGGAATATGTATTTACAGTTCCAAAAGAAAATCTACACCCCCTTTCAAAATTTACACCTTTTGTTGCCTTATAGCCTGGAATTGAATTGCATTAAATCATACTTTTCCACTTTTATTTACACATCATAACCCACAACTTCCAAGGAAAAAAGAAATTCGACAAATTTCAGAATATTAATTAAAAATATAAAACGAGAATATTTTGCTTGGATAAGTGACCACCCACCCCCCTTTTAATAGCAACTGTAAAGAAAAGAAAGAGCAATCAGCATTTGCAGATCCTCACCAGGACTTGTTTTGTGTGGTGTTTGTGTACTGGTGTTTTATTTAATTAATAAGAGACATTATTAGAACTGTCACTTTATAACTGTTTCTTGTGGTGACTGGGTACGAAGACGTCATGCTTTGATTGGACACCTGACCCTAACCCATTGCGCTACTCCTCCACCCTCAAATCCATCTGGGCACAGCCAAGTGAACCTTATTCAAAAAAGAAAAAAAAAGAACCAATTTCAAATAATTAAATAATTCTGTGTGCCAGACCATGCACCCAATCAAGATGAAATTTAAAATATGTATTATTCCCCATCACAACTCGATCATAAATGTGACTTTTCACGTCGATTGGTGAAGCAGTTCCAGAGAAAACAATATTTAATATTTTTCTTCAATCCAAATGGCTGCCAAACCATGGGACCCATCAATTATTCCACAACACACTTGTAACCCACGTCTTGGGGAACATGTGTGTCAAGTTTCCCCTCGATCTGTCCAGCCTTTGTGGAGAAGAAGATATTTAAAGGTTTCAGAGTAAATCCAATATGGCTGCGAAACCTTGTGACCAATGATGTCAAATGTGTGAACCTTTTGTTCATCATGGATAGGTGGTCATACATGTCCAGTTTCACCTCGAACTGTTCAGCCACTTCAGAGAAGATTTTTGAATGTTGTCTAAAAATTTTTTTTTTAAATGGCTGACGAATCACGTGACCAATCAATTTCTTTTTCTTTTTTTTCTGTGACGAAGTCATCAAAATTTTTTTCTCTGGACCATTTTATCCCTCGATGACTGTCAGAATTTTTGTACTGATCAGATGTAGCATTCGACATATACAACTATGACGTTATAACGACGGCACCTACAACATCAGAAAAATCACATTTATTTCCCCATAAGGAGTATTTGCCATGTGCAGGTTTAAATTTTTATCCATATGTGCTTTTAGAGGTTCAAAGGTCAGATATAATTCCGTTTTTCCAACATTGCTGCAGCATCACGAAACCAATGACATCATAATTACAATAAAACATTCTACATCAGCATTCGCTCCTTCAGCGAAAATTTCAATTCAATCCGACAAGCGCTTGTGGAGAAAAACAAGAAAGTTCTTTGTGGACAAACAAACAAACACACAGACAGGCAAAGGGACCCAAGCGCAACACCTTCTCCTTCGGCGAGGTTAAAAATCACTCCTTGAGTGACTTGGCTGAACATAACGGCACTCGGTAGAGCGAATAGCTCCTCCAGGTCAAGTCAGGTATGGGAACATGTGCAAAAGCAGCGCGTCGCTGTGTCCACTCTCTGCCGGTACTCCAGGGGCGGCCTCTGTCTGGCCATCCCCCAGGCAGATGCCTGGCCCATCCCCATCTCCTTAAGACTGATCAACCTGCTGAAACCATGCGGCACATGGTCGGCCCATTGGTCTCCTCCACTCACGCGACCCCCTCCCTGATAGAATCTGGTGAGCAGGATCGGCATCAGGAAAATGAGCCACATGTCCATACAGCCGCAGCTGACGCTGGCGGATTTTGCAGGTAAAAATCTCATTGGGTCTCTCTCAGCAACCGCTCGTTGGACAAAAAGTATGACCAGCGATAGCCAAGGATTCTCCGAAGAGATCTGATCCCAAAAGAATTGTCACCGTCTCAGTCAGATCCTTGGTCAGAGTCAAAGTTTCACATCCATAGAGCAAAACTGGAAGCACCAATGACCTGAAGACTCGGACTTTCGTCCTCCCGCACAGGAACCGGCAGCACCACACCCCATGATCTCGTGAATCCATGACTCTCCAGGCCCGACCCAGACATCTGTGGATTTCTGGCTCACAGCCAGCAGAGACATGAATATTACTGCCAAGGGAAGTGAATCTCTCCACGAACTTGACATCCTCACCACAAACAGGTACAGACAGGAGAGCAGCATCCAATATGTCATTGAAAGCCTGGATCTTAGTTGGAGCCATGAAACCCAAATCCCAGCGGCTCTGACTCGTCATTCAGCACCTCACGGGCCCTCAAAAGGATATGTGGAGTCTCCGCAAAGATGACTGCATCATCTGCGAAATCAAGGTCAGGGATCTTGACATTCCCAAACGATGCATTACAGCTTGATCTCTCTGATATCCTCCCGAGAATCTTATCCACACAAGTGCTGAAAAATGTGGGGGCCAGGACACCCCTGACGAACTCCAGTAACAACTGGAAATAAGTCAGAGATGGTCCCATCACATCGCACAGCACTCTCAGTACCAGAGTATCGTTCAGACATCAGATGGATCCGTTTTGGGGGCACCCCACGAAGACCAAGAATCCTCTAAAGGGCATCCCAATTCACTGAATCGAACACTTTACAGAGATCAACATAGGCTGCAAGCAGCCCCTGCCAAAACTCTCATCTGCGTTCGGTGAGGACCTGAAGAGCAAGGATACGGTCAATCGTTGATCTCTTTGGTGTAAACCTGACTGCTCTGGATTCTGGTGCTCAAGAAGATGGTGG
The DNA here is from genome assembly GCF_056783735.1 of Eptatretus burgeri. Taxonomy (NCBI): domain Eukaryota; kingdom Metazoa; phylum Chordata; class Myxini; order Myxiniformes; family Myxinidae; genus Eptatretus; species Eptatretus burgeri. The sequence continues at coordinate 14,748 of NW_028222854.1, read as the reverse complement.
CGAACCCTATCAAGAATTATCCGAGCAAAGACCTTTCCCGGCATTGAGAGCAGCGTCACCCCTCAGTAGCTGTTGCAGTCTTGGCGATCATCCTTCCCTTTCCAGAGAGGGATAACAAGGCCCCTCTTCCAGTCAGTTGGGATAATGCCCGTGTTCCAGGCAGAACACAGAACTGCATGCAACGACACAAGTGTTACAGTTCCACCAGCTTTGAAAACTTCAGCAAGGATGCTACAGATCTCAGGAGCTTCACCTCATTTCAACCGGTTCAGCACAGCCTGTGTTTCCACAAACGAAGGTGGACCACAGTTGATTGGAGGGTCAGCAAAAGGGATAATAACATCCCCAAAATCCAACTCAACGGCTGGTGGATCAGCCGGGTACAACCACTGAAAGTAACTGGCCAAGTGGGCCTTCACTTTAGAATCTTTGTGAAGAGCCCAACATCCTACGCTCTCACTGCAGTACACCAAGGGATTGGCTTGGAGGAATGCGATGCATGAATTATCCTGTAAGCGGGATGAGAATCACCTCTCCACAGGTGATGCTCTACCTCTCACAGATTCCTCGCATATAGGTCTCCTTGTCCACCCTTAGCGAGTGTACAGTTTTGTGCCACAACTCCCTGAACAGCTCAGCTCTGCCATTAAGCCTGGCCCTGCAACTGGTCAATGGTATCCAGTGTCCCTTGAGAGACAAAATTCTTCTTCGCCCTCATTTGAGTTCCAAGAAATCTGCAGGCAACATCAAGGATGGTGGTCTTGAAGGCACTCCGCAACTCTTCAGGATTCTCCAAGACACCCAGACCCCCCCCCCGCGCTCCCCCCCCCAAATCTCTTGGACTCTGGTAGACCCAGCAGTTCTGGGTCATCATCCAGGGACCATCACCAATCACATTTTCAATCTGCTTTGCCACACCACCAGCGTTGGAATACCAATCCAGCGATGAGCCCGTGGGTGCTGAAACCATGAACCACCCACCCTCAATCCATCACTTCTTGCAAAGTCAAGGATCTTAGTGCGATTCAGGTTCACAGTTCCAGACCCATGGGGACCAACACACGTCTCTTAACCAGCCCTATCAGTTCCAGTTGATGCATTGAAATCCCCCAAGACGAGAACAGTATCTTGCCTGAGGCTCTGATCAACCACAGTCTACATCGTGGCATAGAATGCGTCCTTCATGGTGAGATCACCCGCCTCAGAAAGAACATACAAAGAGACCAGAGAATCGATAACCAAGGACTGACGAATCCTGATTCTCATAATACCCTCGTTCCCCGGAGTTTCCTCAATTATCATTGGAGTCAGTTTATTGGACACAGCGACAGCAACTCCTTGGGCAAGGTAACCGTCAGAGCGACCAGACCAATCATAGGGATAACAAGAAGATTCCCGGTTTTCCCATCCTCTTCTTCCTGTGTTTGAGCTTGTATCCAGCTTGTTACCTCCACCACCGAATGGGGATGGAGGTTATGTTTTCATCTCTGTCCATTTGTCTGTCTGTCTGTGAGCAGGACATCTCAAAAGATTTGGAATGGATTCGGTGGACAGGATGGGTGTGTGACAAAGACTAATTGATTTGATTTTGGTGAAATCTGGATCCGGATCTGGATACTCGATTTTTTAAAGTAATTCTTCACCATCGACAGAGACAGGGCCAAAAACGACACATAACGTGATATCTCAAAAATTTGTGGAAACATTCGGACGAAAACTCGTGGGCAGATTTGGTGTAAAACAAGGACGAATTGGTTCGGTTTTGGTGAAGATTCAGATCCAGATGATGGAATTTTCATGTGATTCTTCACCATCGAGTGATGGGACCAAAATCCATGAATAGCACAATATGTCACAAAGTTGTGGACCCATTCGGATAAAACTTGGTGGTTGAGTTGGTTGGTGAGGAGAACAATCTGGTGTCTGTTTGTGTTTCACTCCTTTGGCTTCCTCCACCAAATGTGTTGAAAACTGGTGGTTGTACCCAGGGGTGCACAGGGGGGTTTGTGTGGTTTTAGGACATCAAAAAAAATCCATGGGGGAGGGAGGGGGTAATCCGCCTGTTATTCTGGGGGATTCTTCATCATTGATAATTTTGGTTGAGGTCCTGATGCAGATCCGGCCGATCGATGGGGAACAAAACATAAACTGTTCAGTGTCGTTCCTCCGAATTTGATGTAACTTTAGCACAACACTCTTCACTGTGTATGAACCAAAGTTCATGGTATTAAGAAAACACAATCGGGCCTTGGGGGGTCTCCAGGGGTTGCCCTACAAAATAGGTATTTGCTTTCTTCTCAGAAACTACACACACAATTCCGATGAAACTCTGAATGACAACCTTGATCAACCCTGATGGACCAAAGTTTGTTCATGACATTAGAAAAATTCAGGTGTGAGGGAGTCTCCAGAGGGAGTTCACAGGGGGTTGCCCCCCCAGCCCCCCCAGCCTCCCCCCAAAGAGATATATGTTTTTTTATCTGAAACTCCACACAATTCCGATGAAACTTGATCACAACCTTCATCTCCCGTGATGAACCAGTTTCTTCATGGCATAAATAAACAATCCACAGGTATTTACTTCCTTTCCGTTTCATGTTTTGTGGGTCATCTGTGCCGACCAGTAGTTCCCTGGTTATCTTATCCAGGTGATACCAGGTGATTGCCCAGGGGTCTTGCCCTCATGTTTTTCGCAGTGCTGTAAATTTCAAGTGGTATTTGCAAATAAAACACAACTTGGGTGTCAAGTTAGACGAACAACCAAAATTAAAACAAAAAAAAAATTGTTTCAATTTTTTTTATCTCGTCACAAATCTGTGACCGCAGCACACAAAGGGTTAAAAACAAAAACCTGCTTTTCATTCCCACCAACCCGTTTTTTGTCACCTCCAACTTGCCAAGTATGGATTTGTTTAAATTCACAATGTCATTATTATTCTGTGTATGTACGAACAAGTGTTTGTTTTAGAAATCTATATTTTGCAAGAAGTGTCATTAAAATTTTATCTCGGGGGGGGGGGGGGAGGTTGGAGCTGAGACCCCTTTTTCCCGAGGGTGCACAACACCGTCAGTCTACCCCTGGCTGGAAGCCACCTGGGGCACGATGACGATCCTCAAAAGATCCCTCGGAACAAAACTTTAAAACCAACAAAACCTCACACCTTGGTCCATGATTGGTGAGCGCACTTCCAGAAAGGGAGGTGGAGACTTCAAGACCTGGGAGGACTCCGATCCACTTTATGAAACCCACATATGCAGATAACAACCAACAACACAAACACACACACACACACACACACACAGAAACACACACAGAAACACACACACACACAAACACACACACAGAAACACACACACAAACACACACACACACACACACACACACACACACACAGAAACACACACAGAAACACACACACACACACAAACACACACACAGAAACACACACACAAACACACAGAAACACACACACACAAACACACACAAACACACACACAGAAACACACACACACAAACACACAAAAACACACACACACACAAACACAAACACACACACTCACACAAACAAACACACACACACACACAGAAACACACACACAAACAAGCACACACACCATGTCCATAATTACTACAAACAAAGATTTACCTACAAACAGAGTTCTTTGAAAGAGGAATTCAAGTGGGAAATTATCGGAATTCAATTCAAAAACACATCAAGCTGCAGGACACAAAATGTCCGTCTGTGTCTTCACGGCGAGAACAAACATGGCGAACACAAGGTCGATGGACCTTATTTTTACAGAATTCCAGAATTTTCCAGAATTTTCCAGAGTTCCAGAACCTGAATCCAGAAATTAAACAGGAGTATTGTGATGTATCAGAGTCGTTTATACTGATGTGTGCGAGTTTGGGTGAACCAGGGAGTGGTTACGGGGAGTCACGTGACCAGCCCGTGTTATTGAAATTCTCCAAACTTTCAAACATTCGAACTTGTGTTTTGTTTCATTTGAGTTTGGGTTTTGAGAGTTTATGAAGAACAGGAACTGAACACAAACATGAGGATAAAATAATCCGTGTGTTTAAAAAATCCGATGATTCATTGGGACCAGGCTGTTGTTGTGCTCGAAATGACGTCACAATATCGTGCAGCCGTTCATCGTGACGCACATCCGTTCATCGTGACGCACAGGCGTTCATTGTGACGCACAGCCGTTCATCGTGACGCACATCCGTTCATTGTGACGCACAGCCGTTCATCGTGACGCACAGACGTTCATTGTGACGCACAGACGTTCATTGTGACGCAGAGACATTCATTGTGACGCACAGACGTTCATTGTGACGCACAGACGTTCATCGTGACGCACAGCCGTTCATCGTGACGCACAGCCGTTCATCGTGACGCACAGCCGTTCATTGTGACGCACTGACGTTCATTGTGACGCACAGCCGTTCATCGTGACGCACAGACGTTCATCGTGAAACATAGCCGTTCATTGTGACGCACTGGCGTTCATCGTGACGCACAGCCGTTCATTGTGACGCACTGACGTTCATCGTGACGCACAGACGTTCATTGTGACGCACAAAGCACATTCCACGACCGACTCGTTCACAGCGACAGAAACAAGTTTTCAAGCTCTCACAATGTTGACGCTGATTTGGAGAATTTGTATTTCCTTCTTCGGACTTTTTTCTTCGGGAATTGTCCAACTGGACCGAGTCCGGGAAACGTCTGTGTCCGCGAATCAGACTTGTCCCGGACGATGGGTTCTCAAGTCAAAACGGGTAAGGGGCAACCATGGGGGGGAGAATGGGTGGGGGTTAGTGGGGGTATGTGGGGGTTCGTGGGGATTAGTGGGGGTTAGTGGGGATTAGTGGGGGTGAGTGGGGGTATGTTGGGGTTAGTGGGGGTTGATGGGGGTATGTGGGGTTAGTGCGGATTAGTGGGGGTCAGTGGGGGTTAGTGGGGGTCAGTAGGGGTTAGTGGGGATTAGTGGGGGTTAGTGGGGATTAGTGGAGGTAAGTGGGGGTTAGTGGGGGTTAGTGGGGATTCATGGGGAGAAGAGAAAATGAACAAAATGAACTGGAGCGCAGAATTACATCAAAAATATTTAATTCACAGTTTTACACTTTGTGAACTTTCACCTTTCATTTGTGACTGTTCACCTTTTACCAATGTGACGTCATGGAGATTGATTCCGGTTGTGAACGGTGATCAGCAAGTGCATGGCCTCACAAAAACGTGATTGTGAAAACTAAAAACTTTTAATATTCCTTTGGTCAATAACTTTATTTAATTAATTGGATGAAAGTGTGTTTGTGATGATTTTGTGATGAATTAATTTTTGGCATATCAGAGCAATATGATCATTGTGAAGTATGTTATATGTGGATGTTGAGGTAAGTTTCCCTCTGTGGATGTGCAGGTAAGTTACCTTCTGTAGATGTGCAGGTAAGTTACCCTCCGTGGATGTGCTGGTTCATCATGTGGACCATACATTGTTTCATTATCAATTATTGGAGACAGCCTCCACTGCTCATAACGCACTCAAGTCAATCATCACGTGTTTGGTTGCACATCATCTCACAGTTCATCCATACAGTGTCATTGTCCTCATTTTACAGTTCAATTAGTGAACTGATAAACTTCATGGTTTGTTGCTTTTTGACTGTCTCGGTGAAGGATCGTAGAAAGGTAAATGGTACAGGGACCTTTTTGTCGGGCAGGATCCGCAGATGGGATCCCATTTCTTTGAAGGGACCACAAAGAGGATTATAAATGAATGAGTGACCCTTCCTCCATTTGCAATTCTCAAAAACATTGGGTAAACTCACAAGGTCCACGCTGAACCCGACGATGCCCCCTTCGGGTGAACTGAGGAGGTGACTTGGCTTGAGATTCCTTTTCTATCACTGTGATTCCACTGAGGATTTGGTGAATTTACATTTTCAAATCTCCACAGACAGTACAGCTGTGAGGTTACTAGAGCATCACAAAATCAGACTTTTAACTGTGGAAACTGAAAAGGTCTTTGATATATTAAAATTGTATAAATGTAAATTTCAAATAAACATCTCGTGATCTCATGTCGGGTCACAATCACCCCCCGTAAATCAATGATGTCAGGACTTGGTTATTGCTGAACTCGGTGTCCTGGTTCCGTGAAATGACTCCGTGAATCACAATCGGAAACATAAATCACAAAATTCTCACCGAGGAAGTTTTACAAATTAAATAAATTGTTTCACCAGGCATTCATCACCAGGGATATCCAGGTATCTAAAGGTGTGAGATTATAAAAATTATCATTTGAAGTATCTTCCGATAACTGAACCTGCACCGCCGACTGGTTAAACTTCCAAAAATCCGGGCTGACTGCAAACCTCCACTCTTCTTCCTCACTCGTCCCATCTGAGAACTGTATTTAGGAGGTTATGATTTCCCACTCTTCCCTGCAGGGTTTCCAGCCGACAGTGAACCCTTATCTCACGTCCCCCTCCCCATTTTGACCCACCATCTTCATTACCCCCATGAACCCTTCTTAGCCTCACCTGCTTATTTACAGATTGCGGTGTTCCCTTCCCTCCTCTCTCTTCTCTCCTCTTTTCCTGTTTCATTCCTTCCTTGATGTTTCCAGGAGTTGCCTCGCTGCCCAAATGACAGTCGTACTCTCAATCACCTTGCTCTTCCATGAGCCTCGATCGTGTCGAGTAAAAAAAAACGATGTCCAGGACGAGTCTTTAATATCAAAGGCAGAAATCACAAACTGTTGAAAGATGGAGTAGGATATTGATTTATAGGGAGTTGAAATGCAGATCATATATAAAATGTTATTTTTGGTGTTTAATGGATAAAACCCACTTTTATCACATTTTATTTATATCCTGACACTGCTGTTCCTGTCCCTGAACTGTATACAGATCATCCGTTCCCACGAGTACCTTCACCTGCGGAATATGAAAGAACAAGCCAGGCAGCTGCAATGGATTGGCCTTACCTGGTTGGGCCTTGTGGTGATTGCAGTCATTGTGTTCATCACCGCGTGGTCTCGTGGCTGGTTCATCAAGAAGAGAAATAAAAAATGCCGCATTTCACGGTAAAGAGCGATGTGTCACATCTTTAGTTTAGGAATCTCTCATTCAGCTCGTCCTCCACCTCATCAAGGTTCTGGTCTTTCTTTGTTTCCTTCCTTTGTCCCAGTTTCTTAACCTGTCCCTCATGCAGCAGGTCATGGGGTTTTGTTAGTGTGTGAGTGTGAATGTGAGTGTGAGTGTGAGTGTGTGTGTGAGTGTGAGTGTGATTGTTAGTGTGAGTGTGTGTGTGAGTGTGAGTGTGAGTGTGAGTGTGAGTGTTCAGGTCATAACTTTTACCAATTGAGCTTTTGTCATTAAATCTTCAACAAACGTTGATTATGAGAATATGAACACAAATTAATAAATCATATAAATATATATTCACACACAGTTTATATTTTCGACATGTTTTTTGTTTTAGTTTATTTGGAGGTCGGAACAAAGCGGATGCGGACAGGCTTTGTGTTTTGGGATGCTTTCTCGTTGTCTTATTGTTCTTTCTGAAGTCGCCATTCTTCTTGGTCTAGTCTCATTCAGGAGATGTTCTCTTTTGTAGAAGTTACAGGATGATGAAAGAACAGCTGCGAGATGTGAACATCAAGCTGATCAGCCACCTGGAGCACCAAGAGATGGATCAACAGCAGCACCAGGCAGAGCAAATAAAACTACATCAGCTTCTTGCCGAGCGAGAGCAAGTAAACTCTGAAAAATTTGCAATTATTACCAAAGAAAATCGAGAATTGAAAGAACTTCTCCAAAACCTGAATATGAATCTGCTACAAGTACAAGAAGTGGCACATCAACAACAACAGCAAAATGAGGAACATAAAATGAAGGAGCAGCAGTTTCACGAGAAGCAAGAGGAAACCAACAAACAATGTGAAAACCTTGCTCGTGCAAACAAAGACCTGAACGAGGAGGTCCAGCAGCTGAAGAGCAAGTTGGTACTTCTTGAGGAACAACAGAAACAGGAAGATCATGAAAATGTCCAGGAACACAATTTGAACATGGAGGAGAGTCTCCACAACAACTCTCCAGGAGCCTTATGGCACGGTGTGGACACTCCAAGTAATGAAGGTCTCCGTTGTAGACCGGTAAATATCACTCATTGTACATAATCAACGTGCGTGTATGTGTGTGTGTGTGTGTGTGTGTGTGTGTGTGTGTGTGTGTGTGTGTGTGTGTGTGTGTGTGTGTGTGTGTGTGTGTGTGTGTGTGTGTGTGTGTGTGTGTGTGTGTGTCTGGTTTCATGTTCGGGTATATTTAAAATCCCCTTCTTAAGCAATGCATGAAGTTCCAAATGAAATCACAACTTTGACAAACACACAAACTCGGATTTCACAACTAAAAATCTCAAGCTTTCGAATCCTCAAAACTTTCAAAACTTTAGTCACTCAGACCTTGACTTCTGTTGTTTCTCTCCCTCAGGATGTTCTCAAACAGTTTCACACTTTACTAAGCGAAATGACCCAAGATAACTTTCATCATCTTCTTCCAATGACCATGGCTCTCAACATCACGTGCAGACATTTTGAGAGCGTGGTTCAGATGGTCCTCTCTCAAGCTGTTGTCACGCCCAAACATTCAGCGGTCTATGCAAGTTTATGCCAACACCTCAACAAAGTGAGGAGCTTAAACATTGATGGAGGTCACATATTGGAACATCCTGGGTTTATCGTACACTTTAACTCATTTTAACATTCTTAAAAACCTTCTACCCACCATGTCACCACCCTGCTTTGTCTTTCAAAGATTGAAGTACCAATGGCGGACACACCTGGAACGTTTGAGCCCTTTCAGCAAATTCTCCTCAAACAGTGTGAGGAGAAATATTCCAAGAGTCTCGCTGGAATCAGTTGCAGATGCGACATCAAGAGCGTTGAAGCCTCCAGTTTGGTGAACTTGGGAAAATGGGTGAAAATTTCAAAATTGTCCAAAAATGGGAATTTTGATCTGACTTTACTGACGTTGTTTTTGAACATTTGTTTTTAACCAGGTGAACGAGGATGAACTGAACACCCTCTTGAAATTCAGGAAATGCTCCCTGGGAATCATCCGTTTCATTGGGGAGCTCTATAAGCTGGGTGTGGTCACCAACAACATCATCGTGCATATTCTTCTCGAGTTGTTCAGAGATGGAAGAAACCAATCTGTGGAATACATCTGTTGCCTTTTGAATACCGTTGGCAAGAAACTTACTTCTGACGTGACAGATGTCGTGGTAATATTATACTCTGATCCATGACAGACATGGTCAATTCCAAATGGGATTTTCATTAAGATCCATCACACAGGTTTTCGTGTAGACAAGTTGCAAATTATTTTTGTTCCTCAACAGATGGATGAATATTTCCACCAAATGGAGTCGATTGTGAGAGAAGGAAAGTTGTCGGCTCGCATTCTGTTGATATTGCAACGATTTATATTTCACCGCAAGGTAAATACCTCACTCTACATTTTCTAACCACAATAACCCACCACAGACATCTGCAGACAGTATATCGTCTATCCGTGTCAACCCATGTCTGATATGTCTTTCGTTAAACAGCGCAACTGGGTTCCATTGACACAGTGAAGATTGCTGAACACCATCTGATAAACAAGGGACCTGAACAGGTCCATCAGCACGGTGAAAGACGGACATGATTGTGGACTGTATCGTCTCGAAAATCAACACAACCTCGAGGCCCGCCACCTCACCTCCACAGGTTGTCTGAACTGCTTCCAAATTCAGTCTCAACTCACCTTAATTAATCACCTGAGCTGAGTCTAGTTTCTGTCATCGTGGAAGATCGTTGATCGTGACATTCTTCACTCCACCCGTCAATCTGTGTCTGCATGGAAGATTCAACTCAGAAATGCTCAACATCTCAACCTCCCTCGGTGAAACACTCAAAAGTACAAAAATTCCACAATTCCTTTTTTCACCGATATGTTTAAATGTGTTCTGAAGATGTAAATATTAATTACATGTTTCATATTCGTTTGAATTGTGTTTTTATTTTGTTGATGATCTTGGTGATTTACATTTGTTGAAACATGATTTTTCTGGCTATTATAATGTCAACCTTGTTTGTATCAATTTTCTGTTTGGCTTTACCAAAGATGTTTTATTTTATAAACCAAGCTGTAAGCCATTCCTTATCAACCATTTTGTTGGAGTCCTTGCTTGAGTGCTTAAACCATGTGGCAAGCACTCTACAATACTCACACTGTCACTGAATATATCGATCGACTTGAACAAAGTTCAGGGCTCACTCGCCTGCGTTTGATCGTGCGGTGGTTCACTCGCTGAAAATGTGCAATTTTATTTTGCACCACGATTCCCCTTTTTGTACGATCTTCTTTTATTCCACGACAAGTCATTTCGGCAGAGATTTAAATATGGAGAAAATTAAAATGTTTTGTTTTTAAAAGTTTCTTCAACCCTTTCATTGGAATGCTTGCTTGAGTGGAATGCTCGTAACATCTCCGGAGTTAGGAAGGCAAAATAAATTAGATGATTACGAGTAAAAAATATTTTCAGTTGTTACAATAGCAAAGCAATGAATTGCCACATCACGGCAAGATAGCCAAGAGGTACGCAGGCTCGCTCTTTCTCTAATCAGCTGTTTAGCCTGGGTTTGAATCCCGACCCAGCAAAAAACTGTCTTCCTGGTGTATCATAGGCTGGGTGATTCATCAACACGTGTGCTGTGTCTCAGATAAACATTAAACTGCACATCACATCTGCCAGAATACACACTCTCCCCTTAACTGTCACTCCTTCTCCCCTCCCCTGTTACCCCTCTCTCTCTTTTTAGAATTTACACTGAAGTTTTGACCTCAAAAATAATTGGTGGTTAAATTCAGTGTCTTATTTGAAAATCCTCTTTAAATTTCAAGACAATCAGAAGAAAATTGAGGATTTTTTGAAATTTGGCCCACGTTGACCTTTTGAACACAAAATCGAGGGTTTCTTGTTTACGACCATTTCTACCATTTGGTGAAGATCAGTTTTAAATTCTGATTTGTAGGTGAATGAGATCGGCGAGATGTTAGTGACAATAACAAACCATGAAAAGACCGAAACGAGACAGGGCTCTCCATCAAGGTTTTATAAGATGATGTAATTAATACACCTGCTCCTGTTCAAGGTCCAGATCCCCATCTGGTATCTCACTGGGATACAAAACGGGAACTATTCAGCCTGGCTGAGGTATGGGCTCCACCAAGTGCCTTTCTAGTACTTTTTCTGGAGTTACTTACGTGACTGAATGACAGAAACATGAGGAATTTGATTCTGATAAACAGTATCCATTGCCAGGGCAAGTTACGAATGAGATAATGGAAATTAAAATATTTTCTTTATTTGTTCAATTGACGAATATTGAATGAAAATAAACATATTAAAATGCCAATTTATTGAATTAAAAGTCTGCGTTCGATCTCATTTGCGTTGTAGTATCTGTGTTGCCCAGGGAGAATTCAATGAAATATGTATTTACAGTTCCAAAAGAAAATCTCCACCCCCTTTCAAAATTTACACCTTTTGTTGCCTTATAGCCTGGAATTGAATTGCATTAAATCAGACGTTTCCACCTTTATTTACACATCGTAACCCACAACTTCCAAGGAAAAAACAGAATTCTACAAATTTAAGAATATTAATTAAAAATACAAAACGAGAATATCTGGCTTGGATAAGTGACCACCCACCCCCCTTTTAATAGCAATTGTTCAGAAAAAAATTGGAATCAGTGTTTGCAGACCCTCACCGGACTTGTTTTGTGTGATGTTTGTGTACTGGTGTGTTATTTCATTAATGAGAGATTATTAGAACTGTCACTTTATTACTGCTGGCTGTGGTGACTGGGTACGAAGACGTCACGCTTTGATTGGACACCTGACCCAAACCCATTGCGCTACTCCTCCACCCTCAAATCCATCAAGGCACAGCCAAGTGAACCTTATTCAAAAAATAAATTTGAAAAAACAAAATGAATCAATTTCAAATAATTAAATAATTCTGTGTGCCAGACCATGCACCCAATCAAGATGAAATTTAAAATATGTATTATTCCCAATCACAACTTGATCATAAATGTGACGTTTCACGTCGATTGGTTAAGCAGTTCCAGAGAAAACAATATTAAATATTTTTCTTCAATCCAATATGGCTGCCAAACCATGTGCCCCATCAATTATTCCTCAGAAAACTTGTAACCCACGTCTTGGGGAACATGTGTGTCAAGTTTCCCCTCGATCTGTCCAGCCTTTGTGGAGAAGAAGATATTTAAAGGTTTTAGGGTAAATCCAATATGGCTGCGAAACCTTGTGACCAATGATGTCAAATGTGTGAACCTTTTGTTCCTCATGGATAGGCGGTCATACATATCCAGTTTCACCTTGAACTGTTCAGCCCCTTCAGAGAAGATTTTTGAATGTTGTTTAAAAAATAATTTTAAAAATGGCTGACAAATCACATGACCAATCAATTTCTTTTTCTTTTTTTTCTGTTACGATGTCATCAAATTTTTTTCTCTGGACCATTTTCTCCCGAGATGACCGTCAAAATTTTTAATACTGATCAGATGTAGCATTCTACATATACAATTATGATGTCATAACAAAGCCACCAATGACATCATAAAATCATATTTATTTCCCCATGAGGGTTATATGCCATGTGTCAAGTTTCAATTTTTATCCTTCGTGTGGTTTTCAAGGTGCGAAGCTCAAATATATTTCCGTTTCTCCAAGATGGCTGCAGTACCACGTAACCAATGACATCATAATTACAATAAAACATTCTACATCAGCATTCGCTCCTTTAGTGAAAATTTCAATTCAATCCGACAAGCGCTTGTGGAGAAAAACCCTAAACTTCTGTGTGGACAAACAAACAAACAGACAGACAGACAAACAAACGGACCCAAACACAACACCTTCTCCTTCGGCGAGGTTATAAATCACTCCTTGAGTGACTTGCCTGAACATAACGGCACTCGGGAGAGAGAATACCTTCTCCAGGTCAGGTCAGGTGTGGGAACATGCGCCAAAGCAGCACGTCGCTGTGTCCACTCTCTGCCGGTACTCCAGGGGCCTCCGTCTGGCCATCCCCCAGGTAGATGCCAGGCCCATCCCCATCTCCCTGAGACTCTGATCAACCTGCTAAAACCACGAGGCACGTGGTCGGCCGATTGGTCTCCTCCACTCACGAGACTCCCTCGCTGAGAGAATCTGGTGAACAGGATCGGCGTCAGGAAAATGAGCCACATGTCCATACAGCCGCAGCTGACGCTCGCTGATTATGCAGGTAACAAATCTCATTGGAGGCTGTCTCACCAACCGCTCGTTGGACACAAAGTCTGACCACCGATAGCCAACGATTCTCCGAAGAGATCTGGTACCAAAGGAATTAAGTCACCGTCTCAGTAAGATCCTTGGTCAGAGTCAAAGTTTCACATCCATAGAGCAAAACTGGAAGCACCAATGACCTGAAGACTCGGACTTTCGTCCTCCCGCACAGGAACCGGCAGTGCCACACCTGTGAATGATCCAGTGAATCCATGACTCCCCAGGCCCGACCCAGACATCTATGGACCTCTGGCTCACAGCCAGCAGAGATATGAATATCATTGCCAAGGGAAGTGAATCTCTCCACGAACTTTACATCCTCACCACAAACAGGTACAGACAGGATAGCAGCATCAAAGATGCATTGAAAGCTTGGATCTTAGTTGTGACCCAGGAAACCCAAATCCCAGCGGCCCCGACGACTCATTCAGCACTTCGAGGGCCCTCAAAAGGATATGTGGAGTCTCCGCAAAGATGACTGCCTCATCTGCGAAATCAAGGTCAGGGATCTTGACATTCCCAAACGATGCATTACAGCTTGATCTCTCCGATATCCTCCCGAGAATCTAATCCACACAAGTGCTGAAAAATGTGGGGTCAGTACACACCGCTGAAGAACTCCAGTGACAACTGGAAATAAGTCAGAGATGGTATCACCACATCTCACAGCACTCTCAGTACCAGAGTATCGTTCAGACACAGATGGATCCGTTTTGGCGGCACCCCACGAAGACCAAGAATCCTCCAAAGGGCATCCCAATTCACTGAATCGAAGACTTTACAGAGATCAACATAGGCTGCAAGCAGCCCCTGCCAAAACTCTCATCTGCGTTCGGTGAGGACCCGAAGAGCAAGGATACGGTCAATCGTTGACCTCTTTGGTGTAAACCTGAGTGCTCTGTATTCTGGTGCTCAAGCAGATGGTGGCGAACCCTATCAAGAATTATCTGAGCAAAGACCTTTCCCGGCATTGAGAGCAGCGTCACCCCTCGGTAGCTATTGCAGTCTTGGCGATCATCCTTCCCTTTCCAGAGAAGGATAACAAGGCCCCTCTTCCAGTCAGTTGGGATGATGCCTGTGTTCCAGGCAGAGCACAGAACTGCATGCAATGACATGAGTGTAACCTTTCCACCAGCCTTGAGAAGTTCAGCAAGGATGCCACAAATCCCAGGAGTGTCACCTCATTTCAACCGGTTCAGCACAGCCTGTGTTTCCAGAAATGAAGGTGGACTACAGTTGATTTGGGGGGTCAGCAAAAGGGATAATAACATCCTCAAATACAACTCAACAGCTGGTGGATCATCCTTGTACAGCCACTGAAAGTAACTGGC
>NW_028222853.1:0-25000 GCF_056783735.1 Eptatretus burgeri | reverse complement strand
GGGCCTGAACCCAGGACTTTGTGCACCATGGAACTTGGTTGTCCTGGAGAGAAGGCCTGTTATGTCAACAGATGGTGTGGAGGCACACCGAAACAAATTCAGAAAGACATCCCTCATCCGGCCATATTTAGTCTTCATTCAACCCATAGATGTCATCGACCCAAAACGATAACTTGTGTCGTAAGTTCCCCTGCAAAAGAGGTAGAATAAATTAATCCACAACGCTCATCATATCAATCAGGTACCCTAAACACCAAGGAAATCAAAACATCCTCCGAACAATCAATCACATTTCACTCGAATCCATGAGCTCGAGTGATTTACCTCCTCCAGGCTCTCTTTGAGTTTCAAGTCAATTTTGCTTCGTCGTGATTCCTTCAGGCAGTAGACCCTGGGATTCCAAAAACAAGCACAGTGTACAGATCGAGGTGATTGTATTCCCACCAATAAGATCACACCATTGTGTTTACGAGACAGTGAAGATCAATGTGAGACTATTAAAAAAATTTTTTTAAAAATCTGTGAACGAGTGAAGGTGATTTCCTGTTTCCACCAATCGGAGGTGACCCAGGAAAAAAACAGAGTCAACGATTCAGCACACCCAAAATCCTCCAATCATGACCTCCATTCAGTCCACCAGACAAGTGTCGCCTGGACAAAGCTCAGTCTTTAAACTAGTCATGAAAGTAAGTACCCGATCACCATGATGTCGCTATCAGCGAACACAAAATGTAGTTAGAAAACAAGGGGAGATAAACAAGTTATAAACAAACAAAACGTGGACTGAATACAGGAAGTGAAGAGTGGGGAGAGAAGTGCGGGGTGTCATGTTCCGATTTCAGGTCCCTTCGGGGCCGGACGCCATCTTTTCTGCTATGAGAGGTGGTCTTCCACAGATGAAGACACCTCTTCTGGAACTGTCTTGTTTGACGGTGTTTGCTATTTAGTTGTGTGTTTTTGTGCTGAGTTTGTGTGTCCCTGTCAGCCTCATCCCTCACCGGCATCACAGGAGGGGACGATAGATTTGCTCTCCGTCTGCCCGTCCGTCCCACCTGTGGTTTTTCAGACTTTTTTCACCAAACCCTTTAACATATTCAACCGAAACTTGGTACACGGCTTCATTATGATAAGTTACAGAAGAAGCTCGAGTTTCAGGGCGTTTTGTAAAATTTTCACAGAGTTATGCCCTTTTTAGACTTGGAAAATTCAGTTTCTTCTTCTTCTTCTTCTTCTTCTTCTTCTTCTTCTTCTTCTTCTTCTTCTTCTTCTTCTTCTTCTTCTCCATATTGGCTCCTGTTTCGGCACGAGCGTGCGTTAAATGCGCGCAAATTTTTTTTTTATCTCCCGAACATCCATTGGGACCGGTCAGGGACACGTGTTACGAAGCAATTCTTGCTTTTGTTTGGTAATGACAAGCACTGAAAAATATTAATATACGATTGAAAGTTTGTAATTTTTAGCGGAGACTCACAAGACGTTATCAATCGTAATAAAAGTGATTTTAAAAAATGTCTTCCATTACATTTGGAATTGTTCGATCGGTCTTTTCAAAACAAATCTCCTGATACATGAATTGAGGATCGGTTGCGAATCGATCAAGACGCGCACATATTTCGAGCCACGACTCCTAATAATCTTGATTGAGATTTTTTTTTGTTCGTAACGTCACCTCAAACTAGGGTCAAAATGGAAATGTTCCAATGTTTTGATTTCCCGACACTTTCAGTGTGTCATGTTTGCAATTTGTCGTTGGTTTGGCCTTAAAACGGAATCGATTGACCGGACGAGACTGTTTTTAGCCCCTGCTGGACTTCATCTGAAATGGGAGGCTTTAGGATTTGGTCTCACCCGTCTGTGCGTCTGTCTTGTCCGTGTGTCCGTATGCAGCCATATCTCGGACACGTATGGACGGATTTTGTTCAAACTCGGCACAAACACAAAACATGATGGTATACATCAGCACATCATTTTGTTTCACGATTCGATCGAAGATGGCCGACTGGCGGGACTTGTAGTTGTAAAAACCCGACGTTGAACACGTCCTCAACCGTTTGTCGGACATGCATTTCCCAATCTTGTTCAAACTTGGAACACTTATCATGAATGAGGGCTCACGTTTGCACGTCATTCTTTTTTCGAGATTAAATCAAAGATGGCCGACTGGCAGCCATTTCGTTCCTTAAACGTGTCCCCAACCATTTCTCGGACATGCACGGTCCGATTTTGTTCAAACTTGGCAAAATTACTAAAACCACGGGGGGCTATGGACATTTTATGTCTTGTTCTCTTTGTTTGCATTTGCTGTCAGTTTGCTATTTATTTAAATTCCAGCAGTTTGACTTTAGGAGATGCAAGAAATTGAATAATTGGCCATATGGGTCACTTAATTCCAGAGCGAGAGAGAGAGGGAAAGATAGAATTTGGGTTTGGGGTGAGGGGTGTGGGGGGCGCTACTGTAGCGATAGGGGGCATTCAAACCAAGTTACGAAGGGGAAGCAGCATTTTGACACCCGATGGGAGGGAAGGGCCTACTGTTGAAACAGTTTTATACAACGCTTCATTTCAGGCCTGAAGTGGTGAAGTCGTGATTCATCATGTTCGATAACTTGTGCCGACGAAGCCTCATTAACAGCATCATAACATTGTCAGGTTGTTTGTGGTTTGTCCGTGTCTCTCCGCTGGAATGTGGTGAAAATAACACAGTCGGGACGGAAGGTTCGAGTGATGCCGAGTCGACCGTCTTGCATTCATACCGCACACACGGTTCATGCTTTCAGCAGAACCCCCACACCTTCAATTTGTCATGTTAACATAAGCACATGCGTTACGTGTAACTGCAGTGCGGAGCTCACCGAGAAGAAGGGAACATTTCTGCAAAACAAAGAAGAACAATAAGTTCACCTTTCGAACAATCATTGAAACAATTCAAGAGCAGCGAAGGGAAACGATGCACGAAAATGCACAGTAAGGGATAACAAAAAGGAAGAAGAAGACTCGTACTTTTTAAATGTCCCATCTTGTATGCCCACCACACACCGACGATGCACAGGGCCACCAGCAAGAGCACCACAATAGCCACAATTACTATAACGTGCACTTTCAATTTACCTGCAAACAGAGAAAAACATGAGCAGGTGGGTGCGTGAGCCTGGCGGGGTACCACTCCGGTCTACAGTACCTTCCGTACACTTTGTAACGTACAACGCCTGAAGCACGGATCTCCGGTGTGATGCAAGGGGAAATGCTTATTATCTATTACGAGTGTGCGGTCAGTGCAAGCAGCTCTTACTGACTATCATGCGTCCAGGCAAGCACCGGGCCTGTCCCGCTGGATTCCAAGCGACGCAGTGGTACAGACCGGAGTCAAACGGCTTGATCAAACGGAACGTCTGCACAGTGGAGAGGGGAGGACACAAGCAAAGAATCTGCAAACAACATTCTTGTTTCATCATGAAACTATGCAAGGTAGGCATAACTACAGGCCTAACTGCGCCGCGGTTGTTCAGTCGCTCCCTCGTCGTCTCACCAGGCTGCCGGTTTCCGTATCAAGAACGTATGAAGAGTTGACAAACTTCGTGCCTGCTCGAGGGACGACGGGGAGCTCCTCGCCATCTCTGAACCAGTAATAAGAAGCCGGTGGAATGGCGTTGCTTTCGTGGCACCGCAACGCCACCGACTGACCGATATACGCCGAAGCAGGAACCTCACATCGGGGAGTCAATGGCTTCACTGCGAGCAACAAAAATCCAAATGAATACTTGTGAGGAAGACAGCGAGGGTCGTTGGTCACGATGTTGAGGAATCGAGGCCAAACTTTCAAACCACATTGCACGAGTGAAGCGCAATCGGACAACCGGCAGGAAACTCGGACCTTCGCTCACCTTGCACCTCCAGATTAATGGACACCTCGCCGAGAGACTTGGCGTCTTGAGGAGCAGTCACTTCACACCGGTACTTTGCCGTGTCAAGGCGTGTGGCGTTCCTGATGGTGATGGACACATCGCCGAGCCGTGAGTGATCAGAGAGGTGTGCTCGACCCCGGAGGTCACCTGCACAGGGCGATAGAACCACCAATTATTTATTGGCGATCACGTATCAATACGTTGCTCAAAGGTCAATACATCTCTTCGGTTGGTTCAGAGTTTTAAACGTCTTATAATTTGAATCGAGGTTCAATTAACGTATTTAAAGCATTCATATTAAAAAAATAAATCGTTCGGCGAGATGATTAAAAACATAAATACTGGATCATGGGGTGTGGCGCTGCCGGTACCTGTCCAGGAGAACGATCGTCCAAGTCTTCAGGTCCTTGGTGCTTCCAGTCTTGCTCTATGGATGCGAGACTTGGACTCTGACCAGGGATATGAGACGGAGACTTAATTCCTTTGGTTCCAGGTCTCTTCGGAGAATCCTTGGCTATCGCTGGTCGGATTTTGTGTCCAACGAGCGGTTGTTGAGAGAGACTCAAATGAGATTTGTTACCTGCATAGTCCGTGAGCATCAGCTGCGGCTGTATGGACAGGTGGCTCTTTTTCCTGATGTTGATCCTGCTCACCAGATTCTCTCAGCGAGGGAGTCTCGTGAGTGGAGGAGGCCAATGGGCCGACCACGTGTCTCGTGGTTGCAGCAGGTTGATCGGCATCTCAGGGAGATGGGGATGGGCCAGGCATCTGCTTGGGGGATGGCCAGATGGAGGCCCCTGGAGTACCCCCGGAAAGTGGACGCAGCGACGCGCTGCTCCGGCGCATGCTCCCATGACTTGACCTTACCTCACCTCTCCATTTGCACACCCAAAGAGGCGATGGAAGCCCTCCCCCCCCAGTCCCCCTCTCCCCTGCACACGCAAAACGCCCACTCATACTGTTCTGCACTGTACTGCGCCTGCGAGAAGAGCTGCACCTCATCTGTGAGCACCAAGCGTCATGGACATGAACGTGAGAGCACCCGATGGGTTAACGACCACAGACGGGTCGAACGTGCTCAATTAAACAATGTGGGAATGGAAGGAACACGGAGTGGAATTCCGCCGGACCAAGGGACGACCGAACGGCCGCGTAACCGAAGGCAAGACCGATGGGGGTGAAGGAGGGATTGTTGAAAGGATGGTTGTTGAAGGGGGGGATTATAATTGGTGGACCGTTGAAACGGGTCGATGGGGTCATGGAGTGAAGATTGAAAGTAGCAGAGGGATTGAACAGAACGATGGTGGAAAGGAGGAAAGGGGGAAGGGGGAGACATTACACTGGAAAAATACAGCTGAGCCAAAGCATGCCCCCCGAACCGCCCTTTGACAAGGGACCAAGGACTCTGTCGACACAAACACTAATGAAATAACTGATCCTCGGGTCACGTACGTGTCCAGGTATGCTCTCCCCCTGGGGTAAGTTTTCCAAAACCATCCCACTGCATGCCCGTAGGTGCGTGGCCGTACGTGCGTGGCCGTACGTGCAAACAATAAAACTTTAAAACCGTGTGCCAGAAACAACAACCACACAGGCTGTTCCTTCGCTCTCACGTGCCCGTACGTGCGTGCCCGTAAGTGCTTGCCCATACGTGCAACAAAAACAAAAAAACGAAAAACTTTCAAACCACGAGACAGAAACGACAACCACACAGGCCGTTCCTTCACTCTCGCGTTCTCGCGACAACCACACTTCCACACACAGAGTTAATTAAAATCCAAATTAAAATCAAGTTTACCTCCCTGTCTTTGCTTGCCATGACATTTCATTTGCTGCCATGTCACCGGCACGTCCCGTGACGTCATCGTCGGCCGGCCGCGCACCGGCCTATGCAGCCACGCCTATGCAGCAACGTGTCATGTCATTGGTTGGTAAATAAATGGCCGCAGCAACGTGTCATGTCATTGGTTGGTAAATAAATGACCATAACTTGGGAAGCACTTGTCCGATTAATATCAAACCTTGAAAAGGCACATCCACATGTCCCCAGCAATATAATATAACTGGGAAGTTTCAATTAGATCGGTTGTCGAGAAACATCAGTCACACACACGCGCGCACACACACACACACACACACACACACACACACACACACACACACACACACACACACACACACACACACACACACACACACACACACACACACACACACACTGCTGGAATTATAGATAGATATTCGACAGTATCCGCCCGTAGGGCGGGGAGGGAATGAAGGGAGGGAATGGAAAGGCAGTGTTAGGGTTAGGGTTGGGGTTGGGGTTGGGGTTGGGGTTAGGGTTATGGTTAGGGTTAGCTGTTACGGTTAGGGTTAGGGTTAGATAACTCTAACCCTAACCCCAACAGCTTAGGTATTTCATTGTATCCAACGGTTTGGCCGTCTATAAAGGACAAACAAACATGAAAAATTGACGTTTTAGTCAATTTAGGACGTCATAACTCGAAAACCGGAAGTCGGAAGTGAATGTCGTCAATCAACTGTGTCATTTAATTTTGATTATCTGTCGAATGGCGTTGGTCCCGTCTCGATCGGATGAAATTGATCTGGTGACCTTGACCCCTTGATCCCGTGACCTTTGAACTTGAACTTGACGGATTCGCGCCCGCCGGCGGAATATTGTTGCGGATTCGCGCCCGCCGGCATGCTGACGGCCACGTAACTCGAATCGCAGCACGTCGCCCACCGGACGGACAATCCAGTCGTGACCCTCTCGGACTAACGCCGGGAACCAGTCACGGGTGGACCTTTCGGTCTCACCGCGATCGAGCCAATCAGCCCCCGCGTGGGATAGGGTTGCTCGCCAAATTCGACCTACCTAAGTACCCACACGGAGGGTAGACCGGGCGGTCGCACCTCGCCGCAGGTCGACTTCGGACACGGGCCACTTAAGCGACCCGTTCCGTACTATCGGGATAACCGAGCGGTGTTATTCGTCGACCTCGACGGTTCGATTAATTATCGGGCATATTCAGCCCACTACCAACCCTTTACGTGAAGCAAGATGAGGATTCAATGAAAGAAATGACGAAGCGAAGCGGGAAACAGTTCAACACAAAGCACATTTATTCGCGATGAACGGAAAGCACACATATTCAATTCCACCAAAAGCACATAGAAAAGAAAAAAAACACAATGCAATTTACACAAAAAGCAAATGCGACAATGCAGATCTAATACCGATTACGCGAGCACACGGCAACACTTATACAATTTTACTTCACAGACGGCGCCGACAACACATATCCAAAACCAAGAAAAAGAACAGAGAACCCTCAAGGATGAGGCGGGCCTGAGGCCGAGACCGGGTCGGGCCTACCCGTCTGGTGATGAGACGCGGAGCGGCGATGGTGTCTCAACTCCGTGGGCCTCGCGGGCAGTGTCTGGTAGGGGGTGGGAAAGGGGCCCCCTTGGTCGCACTATCTCAGCGCGGGGGGAAACAGGAGGGGGTTGCTGATGCTCGGGGTATAGAGGATTCCTACTCTGCCTCGAGTCCCGCGACGAGCGTCTCCACCTCGGCCAGGTCGCGCCGTCGGCCTCCCTGGTGTGCAGCTCCCTGCACGACGCGAGCACCCCCTCGTCTGCCCTTGCCGCCTCTCCACAGCTCCGTCCCCTCCGTTCCGACTCCAACGCACACGACGACGACCAACTCCTTCTTGCTTCTTCTTCCCAACTCCACCGCCCGCGAAGTCTTAACTCTTGTCCTTTGACTGACGAACGCGGTCGCTTATATAAGCCCCGTGGCTTCGCTCTCTCATCTTTGACCCCCTCCCTTCGACCTTTCACCTCGCTCCCCATTGGCCTGAGAAAAAGTGGGCGTGAATGCTTTTTGATCCATAAATTTGCATATATCGATCGCCCTCCAACGCCCTGGGGGCGGGGCCAAATCGCCCCTCGCTCACCGATTGGACGGAACAAAAGTGGGCGTGTGTCGTTTTTGATCCGTTTTTGAAGTGGAAAATCCGTGGTTTTGTACACGCTGTTCGGCGCGCGCCCTGCACGAGTCCAACACCGGTACCCACAAGCGGCGCAAGAACGGTGGCGATGCGACGGTTGCGAGGTGTGACGTGAAGCGGCGCCGCGGTGGGTGGTTGATGTGGTGGTTGGTGGTGGTAACAATGGCGGTTGGTCCAAATTAAAGATAGTAAAAGAAAAACGGCTATCCTGAAGAGTCGCAGCACGCATAAATGACATGTATTCCCACTAGACAACGGGTTTGGGCCTAACTACACATGTACTTACCGAGATATCTCACCTAAGGGACCTGAATGGTGGTTTGCGAATTTGGTAACCACAACAATATATATATATATATATATATATATATATATATATATATATATATATATATATATATATATATATATTACAATAGATCTGACAATCAACAATCTATATTGAAGTGTAAAGACTCTGACACCGACCAATTACAATAGACTCACCATCTCTTCAAGGGACAGGCGAGGCTCATGAAAATGAAACTAGAAAAGTATGAACATACAACATTATAAAATAAAGTTAATCTGTGACGTTTTCCAAAGACGTACCAATGAGTTCTCCGTAAGCGTAGACAAAATTGGTGTCGTCGGTGGTGATTTTCTTCCACTCGACACGTGGCTCGACACGTGGCTCTCTGCTCCCGGTATGGTACTCGCAAGGGAGTGTCACTCCTGGAAACAGGTAAGTCTTTGATGAAGGTTTCACTCCAGTCTCACATGGACCCAGAATGTGTTCATTCATGTCAAGCCTCAAATAGGAGGATATAACGGAGAATCCTTGGACCGAGATGTACGATAGAAGCACGTTCCGGAAATGGCAGGTCACGTCCGGCATCGCAGAGCCGGGAATGACTGCATGCATTTCACCCACGTGATCGTTGAGGCCTCCCCGCGTTTGCCAGGTCTTCAGGCATCAAAGGGGTATCCTCTTGTTACCATGAACAAGTCTTACATCATCAAAGGGTATCCTCTCGTTACCACGAACAAGTCTTACAGCATCAAAGGGGAATCCTCTCGTTACCATGAACAAGCCTTCCATCATCAAAGGGGTATCCTCTCGTTACCATGAACAAGTCTTACATCATCAAAGGGATATCCTCTCGTTACCATGAACAAGTCTTACATCATCAAAGGGGTATCCTCTCGTTACCACGAACAAGTCTTACATCATCAAAGGGGTATCCTCCCTTACCCTGAACAAGTCTTACATCATCAAAGGGGTATCCTCTCGTTACCATGAACAAGTCTTACATCATCAAAGGGATATCCTCTCGTTACCATGAACAAGTCTTACATCATCAAAGGGGTATCCTCTCGTTACCACGAACAAGTCTTACATCATCAAAGGGGTATCCTCCCGTTACCATGAACAAGTCTTACAACATCAAAGGGGAATCCTCTCGTTACCATGAACAAGCCTTCCATCATCAAAGGGGAATCCTCTCGTTACCATGAACAAGCCTTCCATCATCAAAGGGGTATCCTCCCATTACCACAAACAAGTCTAACATCATCAAAGGGGTATCCTCCCGTTACCACGAACAAGTCTTACATCATCAAAGGGGTATCCTCCCGTTACCATGTACAGGTCTTACATCATCAAATGGGGTATCCTCCCGTTACCATGTACAAGTCTTACAACATCAAAGGGGTATCCTCTCGTTATCCTCTCGTTACTACGAACAAGTCTTACAACATCAAAGGGGTATCCTCCCGTTACCACAAACAAGTCTTACAGCATCAAAGGGGAATCCTCTCGTCACCATGAACAAGTCTTACACCATCAAAGGGGTATCCTCCTGTTACCACGAACAAGTCTTACATCATCAAAGGGGTATCCTCTCGTTACCACGAACAAGTCTTACATCATCAAAGGGGTATCCTCCCGTTACCACGAACAAGTCTTACAACATCAAAGGGGTATCCTCCCGTTACCACGAACAAGTCTTACAACATCAAAGGGGTATCCTCCCGTTACCACGAACAAGTCTTACAACATCAAAGGGGTATCCTCCTGTTACCACGAACAAGTCTTACATCATCAAAGGGGTATCCTCCTGTTACCACGAACAAGTCTTACAACATCAAAGGGGTATCCTCCCGTTACCACGAACAAGTCTTACAACATCAAAGGGGTATCCTCCTGTTACCACGAACAAGTCTTACAACATCAAAGGGGTATCCTCCTGTTACCACGAACAAGTCTAACATCATCAAAGGGGAATCCTCTCGTCACCATGAACAAGTCTTACACCATCAAAGGGGTATCCTCCTGTTACCACGAACAAGTCTTACATCATCAAAGGGGTATCCTCTCGTTACCACGAACAAGTCTTACATCATCAAAGGGGTATCCTCCCGTTACCACGAACAAGTCTTACAACATCAAAGGGGTATCCTCCCGTTACCACGAACAAGTCTTACAACATCAAAGGGGTATCCTCCCATTATCACGAACAAGTCTTACATCATCAAAGGGGTATCCTCCCGTTACCACGAACAAGTCTTACAACATCAAAGGGGTATCCTCCTGTTACCACGAACAAGTCTAACATCATCAAAGGGGTATCCTCCCATTACCACGAACAAGTCTTACATCATCAAAGGGGTATCCTCCCGTTACCACGAACAAGTCTTTCAACATCAAAGGGGTATCCTCCCGTTACCATGGTAACCAATCAGGCACAATTAACCTCTCACAGTTTTATTCCTGATTGTAAATGTTGGAATCCGACATCTTCGGTCTCTCGTTTCACGACTCATCGACGGGAATGACCCGCATCGTGTAACAAGATATCGTCACGTGATAAAGTGAAACACGTCACGTGACGATCTACTTACGCTCAAACTCCGTGACGACGGGATTCGGGTTTGCAGAGTTCACCGTGACCCCCAGCACGTGGACACCTGGTGGACAGAAACACCTTTAGTGTGTGCACACCTCGCACTGATAACGGTCCTCATAGTTTGTCTGTAAGGGGGATAAGGTAAGGGGGGTTGTGGGGGAGAAATAAGCAGAGTTCTGGGGTTTATACCCCAAGGCAGATCAGTTTTGCTGAAGCAGTTTCTGGGCGAGGGTTATCCTAGGTGGTTTGCCGTTGCCTTCCCAGCAAGTAGTTAGCCCAGGGATTAGTAACTAGTTCAGTTAATAAAGTTAGCAATTGGGAAATTCGTTACGATAGCTCGCCTCCTCCTCCTCCGGTTGAACGTCCATGTTAGGTACTCGTTGATGCATCACCTTTCTTGGCGAGAGTTCCACCGTACTCGGCTGTTTGTTGCATCACTCCCGACAGGACACGACGCACTCACTGCGCGCACTCCGTCCACAGTTCACTCCTCCCTCCCCCCAGCCACACCTAATGACGTCACATCAGGTACGGACGGGAGGTACCCTGTACTTATCCAGGCGGTGCTCGTCAAGGTTGAGTACTAGTTAACGATTTTTAACTAGTTCTCTGCACTCGTCAAAGACTTGACAAACAACCTTTGGCTCACCAACGTGGACGAACCCGGATTTTGTACACACGTGGACATTGTCAGACATCGGACAATTCCCCGTGTGTGACTCTGTCCCAATGGCGGACAACCCTGTGTGGCTGAATCATTTTATTCCAGCCGATCGTTTCCCCAGTTTAGTAGGCCCTTGGCGTCTCCCCTTCGCTCCGACATGACGGCACCGAAGGCGATGAGGACTCAGAGTAAACCGGAACCGCCACGGGACACCCGGACGTGAGCAAGACCCGAAGGGTGAGGGGGAAACCGAGAGGGAGGAACTCACGTGATATCAACGGCGGCAACACGAGAACAGTGCGGAGGACCACGTGACGCACGAGCCATGCCGCCATTTTGGGGACGTCATCGGAGTCTTCTTCTTCTTCAGTATTAACTCTTCCAACACCCCCATCTCATCCATGAACACGGTAACGGAGTCTTCTTCTTCTTCAGTTTGAACTCATCCAACACCCCCATCTCATCCATGAACACGGAAACGGAGTCTTCTTCTTCAGTTTTAACATCCAACACCCCCATCTCATCCATGAACACGTCATCGCAGTCTTCTTCTTCTTCTTCTTCAGTATTAACTCTTCCAACACCTCCATCTCATCCATGAACACGGTAACGGAGTCTTCTTCTTCTTCAGTTTGAACTCATCCAACACCCCGTGTCATCCATGAACACGGAAACGGAGTCTTCTTCTGCTTCAGTTTGAACTCATGTATTACGTGCGTTCGATCGGGCGGTGTAATAGACGCTGGAATCAACGGCGGTAAAAACCAGGAATTAATTTATTCATACGACTTTAACAATCTTTATTTAATTTAAATTAAATGATACACTTGAACACTATAAAACAGAAATCGCCTTCTTAATACTTCCAAGAACCTCCGGTTTAGCATTATTCGGACATGTTCTATCGGGCGGTGTAGACGGCGGTATGTGAGACGACTTCATCGGCGATAAACTTCCGGATGTTTTTTCAAAACAATCCTTAAAATCATTATAGTATTAAAATATACACTTACAAACACTGCGCTGGGTTTTGCTTCGATGGATTCTCGAGTTGTTGTTCTTTCTTCATTAATTCCGTCCAAGAGACTGATTCTGATTGGTCCGGCTCATTCCTTCCGTCGGCCTTGAAACTGCCAAACGAGTGAAGAAGAAGAAGATTTGTGTGGAGTCGTGACGGTTCACCCTCCCATCCAATCAGGTGCCGCCTTGTTGAGACGTATTCTCGTCCTGCGTCCTTCATGCTCCTCGATGTTTGTCCTTGTTGTTGATGTTTAATATGTCGGATGGTTTTGGCCTCGGTACTCCTGGTATCCTTGGGACTCTGCTGTATAACGAGCTTGGCGAATCCACGAGGTAAACTGAGCCGGGCTCACTACCGGGAAGGTGGAGCACAAGTCCACACATGGCGGTGAGGATTTACTCCACCGCCACCGAAGGTGGAAGGAGGTTATGTTTTCACCCCTGTCTGTCTGTCTGTGTGCAGTATGTCAAGTTGTGGACGGATCCGGATGAAATTTAGTGGACAGGTTGGGGGTGTGACAAGGACTAACTGATTCAATTTTGGTGAAAATCCGAATCCGGATCTGGATACGAGGATTATTTAATTTTTAAAGTGATTCTTCACCATTGAGAGATAGTTCCCAAAACGATATAGTTCTGTATTGTATGATATTTTAAATAATGTATTTGGGCCCGATATGTTCTAATGGATCAGGCATCACGTGGCGGAGGTGTGCGCTCTAGCGAGTACCCTTCCAGGTTCCAAAATGTCCCTCGAGTGACGCGGTTTAATTTCGTGTTTATACATCTTCACCCGTCGTGACCCGTCGTGTGAGTCACCTGTCGATAAGTTTCTTCTTCCGCCTCCTTCTCCTCTTCCCTTTTCACTTCTCTTTTCAAACTTCCAGCTTGTGTGGAACTTATCGAAAACTCTTCCACCCCATGCAGCTTATTTCAGGTAAAGAGGAAGCAGCCAACAACTATGCTTGGGGCCACAACACCATTGGAATGGAGATTGTGGACCTGGTTCGAGACCGCATCCGTCAGCAGGTAAATCAGTAAAGAATCGCTTTCTCAAAATAAGTTCCTTAATATTTTATTTATTTTATTTGGGCTTGGAGGAACTTTGTGGCCTCCTGTTGGTCCAGCGGTGATGTTGGAGCCATTGTTTCTCCTCTTCCCAGGTCAGCATGAACTACCGGCCTCCGACCATGGGACTCCGGAGGTGATCTCGTCAAGCTCCAGTGGGCCGTGTGCACCGGTATGTGGGGGATGGAATGGAGGAGGGAGAGGTTTCCTGGGCACGTGAGGACCTCGCTATGCTGGAGAAGGACTATGAGGAGGTCAGAGGTGTCTTTGTTGATGAGGAGGAGGTTGATGATTTCTATATGGTTCAGGCCCTCTTATTTCTCCGGTTGTTATCCATCGTATTGTTGTTGTGGAGTTTGATGTTAAACCCGAGAGGTTCGAAACACATGTTTTTTGACACTGGCAGCTATACAGCAAGTGTGGATGTAATCGGCACAAAACTGGAGGATTAGAGACATGACAAACAAACACAAACACACAAACAAACACCTGTCCGTGAATTATCGGAAGCAAGCAGAAATACCTGTGTTATGGATTCACGATAAAAAGCTATCGTAACTTCACCAACCTATCGACCTGTATCTCTATAGTCATTCACTAAGGGTTTTGGTGTTAAATTAACAACTCAGAGTGAAGCTTACAGGTGGGGCATCTACATCTTAAGAGAGAATGTCATGGTAAACTGCGTTGTCGGTGTGGGCACCATCTTTGTCCTGGTAATTGCCGTTCTTGAGTCGGATTTTGATGTTTTCTTTCCGTCCAACCCTGCTCATAGCAACATATAGTTGACCATGACAAAAGAAGTCCTGAGGAAGGAAGATTCCAATCTTTGAAAGTGTCTGTCCTCGGGACTTGCTTGCAGTCATGGCAAGAGACGGTCTGATTGGGAAGTGGCGGCGCTGCATCTTGAAAGGAAAGGTGGTGTCTCAGGGCGAGATCGGAATCCGTGGAACGAAGGTCTGTCGAGCAACATGCGCACCTGCAGAAACGGTTGCTTTGATGACGCGGTCATGCATCCTGGTAACTACATTTTTGAAATGGATCAAGTAGAAGTTTCATCGAGATTTTCGATTGGAACTTTGCATCTGGAGTGAAGAGTCTGGCCATTGGGAAGGAGAGCGGCTGCAATCCCACTGGTGG
Source organism: Eptatretus burgeri (assembly GCF_056783735.1). Taxonomy (NCBI): domain Eukaryota; kingdom Metazoa; phylum Chordata; class Myxini; order Myxiniformes; family Myxinidae; genus Eptatretus; species Eptatretus burgeri. The sequence continues at coordinate 10,302 of NW_028222853.1, read as the reverse complement.
TCGATGCCGAGTGTTAAACAAAATAACAGTCAAAACGTGATGAACAACAACTGGAAGCTTATCTTTGAGAAAGTCGGCAGAGACCCCTGGAAAGAACCAACCGTCACTCAACAATCGGAACCTGAAGTGGCAAAGTGAGGAGCCTCAGTTAGTGAAGATCTCGAGTCTCAGTGATGAGGTGTGATGCAGAGGAGATCCTTATCTCCCCTCAAGCCATTCTGTGATCATATTTATGTTTTCAGTCGAAAAGTATTTGGCCTGTGGATGACAAAAACACCATTTCAGGTGGGAGCAAGCTTTCAAGAACTCAACGGAACCTTCCAGGTCCTTCCATCTCCAGGTGTTCCATTGTCTCTGAGATGCACCTCCCCATAATTCAACATCAACAACTTCGTCTAAAATCAACATGATCTTTCCTGGGAAAGCCACATTTTCAAGCTGGCCTCCAAAGCCAGTCACTGACTGGGAATCCTCCGTCGTGCAAAGTCCTTCCTCGGCCCACCTGAGTTTCTGACCACTTACAAAGCTTTCATCCGCAGCCTGATGGAGTACTGCTCTCCCCTCTGGGCTGGTGCTCCTGCCTCTCACTTTTCTTAGCTTCACGCTGTGGAAACCAAGGCATCTAGGATCACTGGTATCTCCCGCGATGAGGCTGAGTCTTTGGGCCTCTCACTCTCTCACCGCAGGCTGGTCGGTGGTCTTTCTGTCTTCTGCAGTCTCCTCTCCAGCCTCGCCCCCCCTGCTGTCTTTGCGATTTGTCCCCACCACATTTCCGCAGGGCGCTCAAGGTCTGCCAACAACCCCCTTCTGGGAAAACTACCAAAATCACGAATCACTGCTCACCTTCACTCTTTCATTCCTCTTTTTTCCCGCCTTTGGAATAAACTCCCTCTCTATTCATTCCCATTCTTCCCTCCAGGCTTTCAAAACAGCTGTTCACCACCACCTCTTATTGTCCACCATCCAAATCCTCGATCTTTTCTACCCCCGTTAATCCACTCCAAACCCACCTCGTTCAAATTCCCTGCTTTCCTTTCTGAAAGTCCCTGTAATGTCCATCTTGTGTACCTCGTGTTCCCCGCCCCATCCCTCTCCCTTCCATGGATCTCCCAATGTCTTGGTTCCTCACTGTTTTGTGCTTCCCTCTCCCACCCCTCTTATCTCCTGTTCCCTTTGTTATATGTTGTGTTCTCTTCCACGAGCCTCGACAATGTATACAAAACAGAGCCACGACAACCAGAATTCACCAGAGACCAAGTCATGTTTATTTAATGAGAAAGACAGGTAAAAACACGTATGTAATAAATAAACAATGAGCACTCCAACAAAAACCCTTTACCCAACACCCAAAACATACGCACCCACTGTATCAAACGAAAGATAGGAATATTCTTAATTATTTATCTTCAGTCCCAATCTGACACACCACCGGAGAAAGACGGGTTTGACAAGACAGTGTGAATGCTGCGGCCAGACACCTTCAGAGTTTGAAAAGGAGGATTCTGGTGTCACTCGTCCGGCAGGTCGCTGACCACCCGTTGCTCATCTCAGGCACCGATAGTTGCTCGCAGGTCACGGCAGGCAGAGGAGATCAGGAAGGAAATGCAGAATTCCAAAGAAGAGGCGATGCAGCTGATTCCGCTTCCCTTCGGCGGCGGCACGGCGAACACGGACTTGGACAAGGCAACACTCGTCCGAAAACCTCCAACGCTCCTGCCCTTTTATTAACTCCATCACGTGCTTCCGAAATCACGCGCCACGCCCCTTCCCTCTCTCTTGCTATTGGTCGTTCAACGTGTGTTTTAACACTTTTACCACGAACTTCTTGTGGGAAACAAGATGGGCATTCAACAATGCCCATCTCAATCTCCCGCCGAAACTCGCTCTGAAAGGAACATAGACAAAGATTTGGTGGTTGTACAAACAGACATGATGGAAGGGACCTCGTAACAGTGTTGGATGAGAGACAAAGAAAATCGTCTGTTGTCATTCTCTTACTTTTTTGATTCCCTCGTGTCTGGACCTGGGACGTCACAGCAAGTTAATAAACGAAACCTTTGACAATTCGAAACAATCTTTCTCGACTCCATTATCCCAACACAAGAAGTGAGGGAGGGGAAATGTGGTGACGTCACATAAAATATATAATTATGCACTCCCACTCTCCCCACCACACACACATTTATTTGTATGACCTCAACATTCTCTGTAAACCACCACCGTGCTCCCCAGGAAGCGTGCCGACTTCACGTTCAAAACACCCGCCTTTCCTGTCACGTTGGCATGACAACGCACGGCCTGGTGTTCTTTGTGATGCACAAACGGGAACAAATCACCAATTGATTCACAGAAGTTGGAGACTCCCCCTCTCATCCCAAGCAGCCGGTCATCCCTCTGGGAGCTCTTTGCTCACAAATGCTGGTGAAAGGATTGATTCCTCCAGAGTGTGGATTGCTGGAACACATGTGTCTGGTTCGGGAGACGCGACTTCCCTGGAAACCCGCCACGAGTCTTCAATTGATTGTGAAGCCGGTCACGATCACCGTCGTTTACCTGCCGTGAAAGGAGGTTGTGTTGTTTTAGGAGGTGAGCACACGTCCTCCACACATCTCACTTCTGATGCTGGCTGAAGCCTTCGCTGCTGGAACTCAACATCCTGTCCTGCCCATGTGATGAGGTTCCAGAAATGATGAGTGCGGCTGCACAAGTACACATCACGTGGGCATTCACATTCAGATTATATGATCTCCTCGTCAATGTACACAGAGGAAAGGAAGCAAACAATCGGAGGGAGAAGATAAAGGAGGTTTTGCAACGTAATCCACTTGTGAAATTTACTTATATACATGGTCTACGCTTGTGGAAGGGCTTGGGCCCAAAACAGATGAGGACAAAACAAAACAAAGGGGAACAGCAGGAGAAAGGGGAAACGCTAACAGCAGGGCCGAGGGAGAAGGTAGACGGAGACGGACAAACACGGGATGCAGGTAACGATGAGGGGTAAGGGAGAATGCAGAGGGCGGACAGGATGAAAACATCAACAAAATTTGAGGATGAATGTGGGATGGTTTAACGGGTGCAAAAAAGATCATGATTTTGGAAGGGGGATGACTTGAGATGTTGGTGAACAGCTGTTTTGAATACCTGGAGGGAAGAATGAGATTGAAGAGTGTGGTAGGTGGATCCACAGGTGGGAAAAGAGAGGGATAAGTGAGAAGAGGTGAGTAGTGGCTCTGGATTTAGGCAGTTTCAAGAAGATGGGGTTGCTGGTGGACCGCGTGCGTCCCGGCAGATACCTGGTGGGAGGGGGGGGGACACAGAGAGGGCAATATGTGCAAGACCAGAGATGAAGTGGAGGAAGACAGAGAGACCACTGACCTGTCAGCAATGGCGAAGTGATAGGCCCAGAGACTCAGCTTCATCGCGACAGATTCCCATGATCTTGAAAGCCTTTGTTTCCACAGCGTCAAGCTGAGCAAGATGTGAGGCAGGGGGAGCCAGCCCAGAGGGGAGAGCAGTACTCCGGTGAGCTGCGGATGAAATGATTGGAGGTGGGAGGAGCTCAGGTGTGCCAAGGAAGGATTTTGTACGACGGAGGATGCCCAGTCGGCGTCTGGCTTTGGAGGCCAGATTGGAAATGTGACTTTCCCAGGAAAGATCATGGCAGAAAGTGAGACACGAGAGTTTGAGTGACTGAACGTCTTCGAGACGGTTGTTGAGAAAGTAAATGGAAGAGTTTGTTGAATGGTCCTTTTGGAGAGAGAGAGACAGACAGAAAGGGAGAGAGAGAGGGAGAGAGAGGGAGAGAGAGAGGGGGAGAGAGAGAGAGAGGGAGAGAGAGAGAGAGAGAGAGAGAGAGAGAGAGAGAGAGAGAGAGAGAGAGAGAGAGAGAGAGAGAGAGAGAGAGAGAGAGAGATGGAAAGAGAGAGATAGAGAGAGAGAGAGAGAGAGAGAGAGAGAGAGAGAGAGAACGTGGGAGAGAGAGAGCGAGAGAGAGCGGGTGAGAGAGAGAGGGAGAGAGAGAGAGAGAGAGAGAGAGAGAGAGAGAGAGAGAGAGAGAGAGAGAGAGAGAGAGAGAGAGAGAGAGAGAGAGAGAGAGAGAGAGAGAGAGAGAGAGAGAGAGAGAGAGAGAGAGAGAGAGAGAGAGAGAGAGAGAGAGAGAGAGAGAGAGAGAGAGAGAGAGAGAGAGAGAGAGAGAGAGAGAAGAGAGAGAGAGAGAGACAGAGAGAGAGACAGAGAGAGAGAGAGAGAGAGAGAGAGACAGAGAGAGAGAGAGAGAGAGAGACAGAGACAGAGACAGAGACAGAGACAGAGACAGAGACAGAGAGACAGAGACAGAGACAGAGACAGACTGACTTTGACTTTTCTTCTCCTTTATTGCAAGGAAGTTTGTACAGGCATAAAAAAAAGACAACCAGGAAAGGAAGGTTTCACAAAGAAGTAATATTTTAAAATTATAAATTTATTGTCAGAGCACCACCAACCATGCGACATAAAGATTGCTTCGCACACCACCGGTTTTTATATAAAACAGGATCTTGAATTTCAAACTCAAAAAGAACACGGAATGTATCCAATGCTTTAAAAATAGTTAAAACGTCATCAGCTAAAACGTCAGTGTTCTGCAGTTTTCGTTTCCTCGATAAATAGATGACTAGTTTTGCCTCAAAACACAAAAAGTTTGCGAAAAGACATTCATTTCTGCATTGATACAGGACATTGAAACCAAATATAAAAACACAAAAAGTCAAACCGAGCGCGACATTCCTTGAACATTCAATGAAAATGTGAAAAATGGTCTCTGGGGTGTCGCAAAAGGGGCACAATTCCGAGTTTTCAGGACATGGTGAGACACGTACATACGCACAGTGAGACACGTACATACGCACGGTGAGACACGTACATACGCACGGTGAGACACGTACATACGCACGGTGAGACACGTACATACGCACGGTGAAGATTCCATGAGCATGTGTCCAATCTGGCCATGGAGGCATGTTTCACATACATTGAGGTGAAAGATAAAATGAAATGATGAATCTTGAATTCCATGAAGTTCTCTTCATTTCAAGATCTCTGTAAGACGAAGACTCGACACACGTGTTCATGTGAGGAGTCGTTACCTTCGCAAACTTTGTTGAAGTTGTGAAGGTGATGTTTTGATCGCTGTGTATCTATTTATTTGTGAATATGTGTTTGTTTGTTTGTTTGTTATTCGCATAACTCCAAAAGTATTGAACTGAATCGCAGCAAATTTGGGTGGGATGATTGGTTATTATCCGAGGACCATTTGATTAGATTTTGGGAGCGATCGGGTCAAAGGTCAAGGTCAAGGTCATGAAAAGGTCAAAATCGTCTTTTTACCATAGCTCAGTCAATTTGTATCCAATTTGCATGCAACTAATGCCAAAATGTTCAGAATTCAATGCCCCATCTTGTGATGTGTGACATGACACAATGACATAATAACCCTTATTAGCGGTTGGGAGTCAAAGGTCAAGGGGGGGTCACGACATTGCAAAATGTGCGGTTTTAGTCATAACACGGTCAATTCTTATCCGATTTGCATGAAGCCAACACCAAAATGTTGACTGTTCTGTTCCCCACACTCTAATACCAATTACAAAATTAAGAGAACAAAGGTCAAGGTCGAGGTCATGAAAAGGTCAAAATCGTCATTTTGCGATTGTGCGGTCCATTTTTATCCAATTTGCATGCAACCAATGCCAAAATGTTATGACTTCAATCATCTTGTGATGTACGATATGACGCAGGAAATTTAATGTTTTTAAGCCATCATAACACATATGAGATGGCAGATGTTGTATGGGATTAAATACCCTCATAATCAACGGTTTCTGGGGGGGGGGGGCAAAATGTAGCGTTGGCGAAGGTATGCGCTCTACTGAGTGCCCGTTCTAGTTATCACTTTTATCAGAATAACAATGTTGTGTTTGTGAGGAAGATGGAGGAATTTCCTGACGAAAGATCCGAGTGTCGAGTGAAGCTTGGTCCGTGGATGTGTTACGTCTCACCACCTCCATATATATATATATATATATATATATATATATATATATATATATATATATATATATATATATATATATATATATATATATATATATATATATATATATATATATAACTTCTTGAAACTGATAAACATTCCTGACTCACTTCACTCTCTGGGAAACTGTTCCACATAAGAACTACTCCGCAATCACGTGATCTCTCTCTCTCTCTCTCTCTCTCTCTCTCTCTCTCTCTCTCTCTCTCTCTCTCTCTCTCTCTCTCTCTCTCTCTCTCTCTCTCTCTCTCTCTCTCTCCTCACTGGAAATGACGTCATTTGAGTCCTTGTTCACACCCGAAGGTTCTTGAAGCTCCTGTGGTTGTGTATGCCCATCACGGGGCCACGCGTATCAATGCGAGAGGTGATGGTACCACGTACAAGCATCTGATGAAACATCCTCGCTCAGCTCATACAAGGCTCTGTGAGATGTGGGAAAGGGTAATTTAGGGGAGTACGCCCCTGGACGAAGTTGGACTGGACTGGACGAAGTTGGACTGGGAAGGCCCAGGTGGCACGGGCTTTGGGCCGACCATGGGCCTACACCGGGACGTCGTCACACGGGTCTCCCAGGGCCGGTGCACGATGATGTGAGGTGATGATTGGTTCGAGCTTGGCTTCAGGTTTGACTGAATAAAGAGTCTTGTCGCCTGACAGCGCGTTGGTGTTCGGTTCTCCGTGTGGATCAGCGTTTGGACGTTTGGCCCACGTGTTTGGTTTCACCATCTTCACACGGGATGCTATAGATGACGTCATTTCTTTGCACATTTCCTGGCAGTTTCGGGCGACAGGATTTGATGAATGAATGAGGGTGGTGGTTTTCTCGCAGTGGTCGAGTGACATTCACGATCTCCATCCGGCGTTGTTCACGGTCACCGCAGTGTGTTCTTGCACGGTCAACCAGTCTCCGAACACACCTTCTCTTGTGACAGGTCGGATGGCCACATCGGTAGTCCAAAACCTTGTCCGTGCGGGTGGGTTTACGGCACACCCGTGAGTGCCAACTTGCCGTCTCTGTCCCTGGAGAGATGTACGTCCATGAACGGCAGACAACCAGCTTGTTCTCCGTCACACGTGAACCGTATTGCTGGCCATGTTGAATTGATCTTTCGAAGGAAACGGTCCACATCTACCTCCTTTATGATCACGAATGTGTCATCAATGTAGCGCAGACACAACCTTGGAGAATGTTCACCGTGTAGTGTAAGATCATCACCAGTTCGGCGATGAGCCCCGAGATGGCGGTGCCCATCGGGGTTCCTTCATGTTGATGGTGTATGGTGCCGTCAAATACAAAGGACGTTGATTTGAGGCAAAGTTGAAGGAGTGACATGAGATGACCAGAGCTGAGGCGGCTGTTGCTGGTTAGCTCTTGGTCGTTATTGATATACAGATACACACACATACACACACACACACACACACACACACACACACACACACACACACACACACACACACACACACACACACACACACACTAACAGGGTTACCCGGCGTTGCCGCAGTGGAGGGGGGGGGCTGAGTGGGCACTGAGAAGTGGGAAAAGCAGGAGAGCCAGCAGGACTGAGAATGGGGCAGGCGGATTGGGGGCAGGAGAACTGATGGGTTGGGGGGGGGGACTGTGGAAGGGGCAGGAGAGCCAGAACAACTGGGTCTAAAGGGAACACCAGTGGATAAAGGGGTCTTAAGGGTCTTACAGGTTATTGGGGTATGAAGGGTCTTTGACGTCATAAAGTGTCTTTGGGGTCTTGCAGTTCTTAAGAGTCTTCGAAGTCTTAGGGATCTTCGAGCTTTTCTGGCTCTGAGGGGTGTTGAAAGGTCTTAGTTGTCTTCAAGAGTTTTCGGGATCTTAACCGTCTTTGCGGTATTCGGGGTTTTTGTAGTGTCATAATTGTGTTCGGCGAATTCAATGGTCTTAAGGTCTTCAGAATATTAAGGGGTCTTCTCTCAAGCATGTAAAAAAAAGGTCTAATGGTTTTTCGGGGTCTTTAAAGGCTCAGATGGTGGATGAAAATACCCTTCGGACAATCCCCGGATCGGACGTGGGCTGTGTGCCACATTTGGTGGTTGTTAGTCCAGAGGTCCTTGTAAAAGTCCCCAACAAACACAGACAGATAGACAGACATCCGATCAGTCTTATTTTATAAATATATGATATATAAATAATGTTTACATTTGTTTCGAGATGAAAAATGTGAATTGTTAAATTGATATTTGCGTGGCAATGGAAGACCTGATGTTACCTGCTGTAATTTTACGGGTAACACCAATTTCAGACGTGCCTGCCTTTATTATTGGAGGGAAAAACCTCATCGCGGTCCCATTTTGGGTAAAGAAGAAAGGTTGGTTGTTGTTTCTAAATCCTTTCATTTTAGGCCGACTTAGTTTCATAAAGTCACCCAATCTGGTGTGTTCCTTTTCAGTGAGTGTCGATACGGCCTTTCCAAAGGTACCGGCTGTCTTGTGCTGTTCGATCTAAAAAGAAATATGGAAAACTGAGATAATATAAATAAAGCTGTTAGTTCATGTTTTTAGTCATCATTATTGAGCTGTGTGTGGTATTCCTTAATTTATTAGCTGTTCAGGTTAAATTAAAAGGTAAAACTGTGTTAACACTTCTCACATGTCAGTTAATATACATTGTGTAATAAAAGAACAATTGTACTTACGAGGATATGCCAATTTATATCGTCGCAGACAGCGTTCGTGAAGTTTTTGGACGTCATGTTGGTCAACACACCTTTTCTGTGCCCATTGCGAATCAAGTCTTGCTGAAAGCAAGTTTTGTTGGGCTCTTGTCAATTTAAAGTGGTTTGGCGCACATGCAGCAAAGTCTGAAAGCAAAAATTAAAGGAAACATTTGATATTTAACCAGTAATAATTGAATGAATGCAAGATAATTGAATTATTTATTGAATGCAAGAAAAATAAATTAAAGCAGCACCCACTGCACCTCCGCCACTGCCCGCGCCCACTGCACCTCTGTCACTGCCTGCACCCGCTGCACCTCTTTGTTTCCTTTTACTGTTTCCCCACGATTTGCAAGCAAATCTAACAATATGAGGGAAGTTGGGACATCAGGAATCGAGGAATGACTTACCGCTGATTGAAGAGGAAACACGAGGTCGAGGCGCCAATCTTCTCCTTGGGAGTGCATAACGTCATAGTGCGCATGCGCAGTTGGATTCCCGCCCTGAGTCTGGATCAGAGACTTGAACAATGGTACGCAAGGAGCTTGCGAGCTTGGTTGACTCAGAATTTAAAAAAATATAGAACACGAACAGAGAACCATAAGGGCAATTCCAGCGTCACGGACATTACATTTAACACATTTTATCGTCCCATTAAGAGCTCATTTCATACATACAAAAATGTTTAATCTGAAATTATCTACGGGTATTACCACACAGTAATCCTGGCCAGTATGCACTGAGAGGTTGAGATGGATTCTGTAAATGGTTTGGTCGTTATCATAAATAATCTCTGCTATCACGGACATTACATTGTTTGGACATGACCTTTTGCACACTTGTATGTTTGTTGAAAAGTCTGTGAGTTTTTAGATTATATAAAGGCAATTTTCATACTGAATGATTTGCAATGCAGGGTATAATAGTATGTGAATTCATTTTGAAAAAAAGGAGTGAGCAAGTGCTCTGTGGCACAGAAAGTCACGTCACGGACATTACAATTTTGTCCACTTTCATAAAATTGTTTAAAGTCCAGGAAACTTTGAATTCTTTTCATATATTTCAGTATTATTATCAAGTTTACATTTGTCCAAATGGTTTTCAGGATGTACTTTTTTTATCATCGCATTAATAATTTTCAATGTGATGAAAAATGTTATAAATAATCTATATATGATTTCACAGATGACTGATTTTGAATTATAGCACGATATGAAACACTCGTTTCATGAGAAATATTTTAGGGAGCCTAATATACAATGTAAAGTTTGACATTCTGGAGTCTAGACACTGGCACGTCTTTTGACACTGAAAATGATGAAGAATGTAAAGTCCTCTAAATGTCACGGACATTACACCTTTGCTTATGATGGACACGAGAGGCTCGTCAGTACTAGTGCATCTTCATTTTACATTGAGAACCCCTGATCTACAATAAAACAACATTGAATCCTTACTGTTAGATAGAGAAATTGTTTTGTTCCAGAAATTGTGTTACAAAGTGTGTAAAATGAATGTCTTTATACCATAGTAAAA